>NW_022943829.1:0-388 GCF_012274545.1 Fukomys damarensis | reverse complement strand
TGACCACAGCACACTTCAGGTCTGGTTTTAAGTTCCTCACTTTACCATGATTTGGTGCATCCCCTCTTTAAAATTTAGGCAGAAAAGGAAAAAAGAGAAAGGAATAAACAGGAGAAAAGGGAAAAAAAAACTATAAATAGAAATGTTTTTCCTGGCCTTCTCCCATAAACAGTTTTTTTTAGCTCAGCTCTGAGTGGTCAAGGCCTCTCCAATTTTCCCTACAAGGGTTGTAAAGACACTGTTGGCTCATTAGGGCACAGTTTTCTCTTTTCAATTATCTCACCCTTTGACATAGGTTCCACTATTGTTTCCCTCAATCTTGGCCTTTAGGACAGGGCTTGACCTGCCTCCATTCTTGGTCCTTGGCTTTTTCAGCAGAGCTTCTTTC
>NW_022943828.1:0-247 GCF_012274545.1 Fukomys damarensis | reverse complement strand
CTGTCTCTGAACAGAAGAGTGCAGCAGTGTGGCTGGAATAGGGAGAGCTCTAAATAGGAGCTGCCATGGGGTTGAGGGATGTGGTGGGTAGGGATTAGAGGAGGCTGTGGCATCACTAGTTGCTAGGAAGGTAGCAAGTATCAGGTTACTCTTTTAGCAGGGCTGGGGAGGCATGTTGGGAAAAAGAAGGTTGTCTTTTGGTGGGAGAAGTCATTTTTGGTTTGGATTTTAAATGGGAAGCAGGGTA
>NW_022943827.1:0-200 GCF_012274545.1 Fukomys damarensis | reverse complement strand
ACTAAGCAGACTCACCAGTGGGCAGAAGGACTGAGAGGAAAGATGGAAAGAGGGTGGGACTAGCACAGAGAGCTTTAAGGCCCTGGCAAGGGTACAGGCTCAGGAGGACCGGCCAACCTGTGCAGGCGCAGACAGTGAAACCCGGACTGCCTCATGAGAAACCACATGTTCCTTGTAACGTCAAGAAAGCGTATCTTTTC
>NW_022943826.1:0-230 GCF_012274545.1 Fukomys damarensis | reverse complement strand
AAGAGGCAACAAAAGTAGGTCCTCTTGCATCTTAAGAACAGAACTCTCAGACACCAGGGACAGTGGTGCTTTCATCTTTGGCTTAAGAGAAAAGAAAAAAAAGAAAGAAAATCCCTCCCAGCAGGGCCCTCGGGGAGCAGCTCTGGGAGGATAAATCCCGGGAGCCGCTGATCTGTTAATTCCCACAGCGCCAGCGACTGCGGGGCTGGCGGAGTCAGCAGCACCTGCTC
>NW_022943825.1:0-754 GCF_012274545.1 Fukomys damarensis | reverse complement strand
AGGCAGGAGGATCGCTGTGAGTTTGAGACCAGCCTGGGCTACATAGTGAGTTCCAAGTCAGTCGCAACTACACAGTGAGACCCTGTCTCAAAAAACTAAAGGGGGGAAAAAACCCAAAAAGACCAAATGGAAATCAGAAGACCCAATATTTGTAGAAAGCACAAAAGAAAACCCCCACAAATTTGGAGAAAACAAAACAAAAACACCACAGGATAAAAATTGCTGTAGCTTTGGCATAGGCAAACAGTTCTTAGAAACAACACCCAAAAGATGATTGCTGAAAGGAAAAATAGTTTAGACTGCCTCAAAATAAAAAGCTTTGGCTCCAGGAAAGACACCATGAAGATAAAGAAAACAGGGCCAGGCACTGGCAGAAAACATCTGACAATCACAGACGGGGCAAGAGACAAAAAATTCTTAAAATTCAACAATCAGAAAACAGCTCAGTTTTGAAATGGGAAAGGATTTGAATGAGCACCAAAGATGACATCTAAATAGTAAGTAAGTACATGAAAAGATGCTCAGGAATACCAGTTATTAGGGAAATGTAAGTTAAAACCATAATGTGAGGCTGCTACACACCAATCAGAATGGCTGAAATAAATATGACCCATAATCCTGAGCACTGGCCAGCACGCAGAGCAACTGGGATTGCTGGGGGGAAAGAAAAACGGACAGCCACTTCAGGAAGGTTCAGCAATGTCTTACAAAATGAAACCTGCACTCACCATGCGACCCAGCATCCTACGCTAGG
>NW_022943824.1:0-656 GCF_012274545.1 Fukomys damarensis | reverse complement strand
ATTCCACTTTTAAAGATGGTCCTATTACTCTCCAGCTCATTTGGTTTTTCTCTCCCCTCAGCAATGATCTTTAACTGAAAATAACTTGATTTTCTTCATCATCTAGTTTTTATGAATGTAAAGTTTATTAGAGCTGCCTGATGCTTCTTTTCTATTCCTCTGAGTTGTCACAAAGGGTTGACTTTATGGGAATGACAGCAAGGAAAATCTCAGCTACTGTGGCACAGCCATGTTACCCACTGACCCCACAGCATACAGATTATCTTTATTTCATGTGAAATTTACAGCATGATCATTGCTTTGCTTTGAAAATCACAAGCCAAGAGACCTACTGAGATTGCGTCAGTTAGATCAGAATTTATCCTCGTAGCTGAATTTCCAGAGCAGACCATTGGACAAACTCCTCTGATTCTCAACCAACTTACTGTCAAGAGCTTCTTCAGCTTTTTCTACCTATGCTCTCTGACTACATGTCGAATCCAATCCTTTGCTTTTTACCTTCAACAGCACCAAGAGAGCAGCAGGTAGATGTCCCTAGAATAACAAGGTAAGGTACAACAGCTGCCTGAGGCCTGGCTTCCTGCCTTCATTAGCACCTTAAAGCCTGCGGGTTGTACCTACAGCCTTTGAAACACAGTCCTTTTCAAGCTTTCCAC
>NW_022943823.1:0-260 GCF_012274545.1 Fukomys damarensis | reverse complement strand
GCTTAAGGGCAGTGACTGCTACAGCTGTCTTGGTACAAAGAGCTGATAAGTTGACTTTGGGTCGGGAGCTACAAATAATTGCCTCACCTGTTGTAGAGGCCTTGCTTTGAGGGGCCATGGGCCATTAAATGTTAAACGCCCCTATTACCCAGTGCCAAAGCCTCCTCAGTCAGCCTAGACTCATCTGCCCCACTCAGCCCATCAATCTGGCCACCGTTAACAGTTGACAGCCCAAAAAAAGTGATCCACGATAGCCAAGA
>NW_022943822.1:0-1784 GCF_012274545.1 Fukomys damarensis | reverse complement strand
AAAAAATCTCAGGGAAAGGGTATGGTGGCAAATGTAAAAACAGCCATCCACATACATGAGAAAAAAGTATCAGCAGCTCAACCGAATCAGGAAATAGTACTGACCTGACCCCCTGCTCTTGAAATGTCATTGCTGCTGGAGTCGGGTCTCCTTGGCTGATTGTGCAGGGCCTCACAAAGAGGTCTGTGCTGGATATGCAGGATGCTTCTCACTCTCCCCAATGCCCAGGACCATGTTCAATGGCATGGTCCTCCCGGGGCAGGCAGCTTAGCAGCACAGGAGGTAGAGTGTGCCCTTCCAAGGCCTTCTTCGGTCTGCCCCATGGTAATCCATCTCCCCCACAGGGCCACACAATACAAGAGTTGCTCCTTGCCGAGGTACTGCCCACAATGTGCTTCATACAAAGCTGGCTCCTAACAGTTGCTTAGTGAAGAATACTTTCCCTGCCTCAGCCTCAGTTTCCTCTCAGCAGAGTGAGTTAAATAGAACCTGGTGCTTCCCAAGCTTTTCCCCACTTTTAACTCAGTATGGTTTTTACCAGTCATAACACAGCTGAGGGGCATAGCCTTGGGGCACTCTTGGTGTCACCCAATCAAGCCTGTGCCCAAGTCACAACCTGCCAACCTATCCCACGAGGACAAAGGGAGAAGCATCAGTCATGGTGACAGTGATGGCAGTGTTCCTTTGTGGAATTCGTGGTTGTTAGCTGGTCTCTGAGGGTCCCCTGGATACCTCTGCTGCTAATTAGGAACAATACAGCAAGAAGCGTCTGGGTCCCCAGGGCTCTTTCTTCATAATTTCTCGTGACTCCTACTTCTTTGTGGTTCATGCTGCATCCCATTAGTGTGCGCTGCTCTCCTTATTTCTGATTGATGGAAATAAAGTAGGACAAAGACAGCCAGAGGAGCCAGCAAGCCTGGGTCTGCAGGCAATGCCTGCAGTAGCTTCCCTGAAATGTGAAATCTCCCAGCAGAATCTAGACACCGGCTTGGAGCCCTGAACTTGGCTGCCTCATTCTTTTGATATTTGAGGAGAGCCTTTCGGTGGGCCAGGTGTGCATAACTGGCACCAAATTTATCACAAAGCAATTAATGAAGAGTAAAAAGTACTTTCAAATACTCAAGGTGCCATGGCGGATGTTTTAAAAACCGTGTTACAGTGACCGGCACATTGGCATTAGTCAATACTCCTCCTTGCTTCCGACACATTACAGCATGTGCCTGTCCACCTTACTCACCAGATCTAGCTCTGTGCAGCTTCTAGCTCTTGCCCAAAGTCAAAATGACCAAGAAAAGTGAATGTTTTGGATCAATTTAGGACACCATAGCTTCCACCACAGCACAACTAAAGACCTTTATAAAAGAGGACTTCCAGAATTGCTTCCGAAAGTGGCAAGAATAATGGGATAAACACGCAGGAAGCAGGGGTAGTATTTTGAGAAGGATTAAGACAATGTGCCTTTTACTATAATGTATTTTTTAAAATTTAAACATCTACTGCAGTTTTCAGTAAGATCACATGAATTGCAAAGAATACTGAAGCACCTGCACCTACTTGAGGCCACAGAAGCAGAAATTTCTGATCGCAGCAAAACAGCCTATCATAGACCTTGACAAGGAATCATAGACCTGGCCATCCCATGTCCAACTCAGTTTCTCCAGCCCAGGCTCTAGCTTCCTCCTTTTGTCCTGCAGCTTCTGTAAACTGTGTCTCCAGCAAGCCTGGAACCTGAACAAGAACAAGTAATTGTATGTTGTTTTATCTCCACTTCCCCCTCTAGAAAT
>NW_022943821.1:0-426 GCF_012274545.1 Fukomys damarensis | reverse complement strand
TCTTTACACATGTGCTTTTCTATGTGGTGTATAACTGCACACTTTTCTATTTTTATATACTATATATGCATATATATTGTCCATATACACACATACATGTTCCATATGGATAGGTGACATATTCACCATTTAGACACACATTTTCATAAAAACATACAATATCTAAATACACCTTTTGTCTGTCTGTCTTCTACCCATGCATTTCTAACACACAAGGTGTGTGAGTGCACAGCACATGCACCTGCAGTGTGGAGGAGCAGAGCTGTGCAAGAAACGATGGCTGGACTGGAAAGCGTGTGGCAACAGAGATGAAGAGGGACCCAGGCAAACACAGAGGAAACCGCCTCATAAACGTACAACGAGAGCAAAGCAGCAAGCAAATGTGAAGGCGCTGCAAGGCACCTATAAAATACACTGAAGAGTTGA
>NW_022943820.1:0-214 GCF_012274545.1 Fukomys damarensis | reverse complement strand
TCAAACATGCTTCTCTGTCTACTTTTTGAAGCGTTCTAGAAGTCTTCTTTCATACATGTTTTTACAACATGTGATCAAAATTACAGTGACTACTCCTGCTGCATGGCAGCCAATCGGAAGGCAGGCTCATAAGTCATCGCAGTGCATCTCTACCCACCTTCTCACCAGATCTGGCACCATGGACTTCCAGCTTTTTCCAAAAGTCAAAAGGAGG
>NW_022943819.1:0-389 GCF_012274545.1 Fukomys damarensis | reverse complement strand
GGTGATTTTAATGTAGGGTTAAAGTTGAGAACATCACCATTGCTCTACAGGAATCACCCTGAGTGCATTTTGGCTTAATACAGGTAGCGTGCATCTTTGTAACTGCAAAGAGAACACAGATTTCCATAACAGAATGCAATCCAGAATCTTCTGGTTCCTCTCCTGATGAAGAACTTCCAGGTAGGAGGAAAGGAAACTCACTGAGTGTCCTCCAGTCCCTTCCCCTATGGTTCACCATCTCCTTCAGGGTCTCCTTCAGGACAACTGTGGCTGCTGGGAAGCTAAATGCTTGGATCCTTTTACAACCCAAAGCCTTATTCCTTGGTTCCTGCCTGTGGGGCTGATAGAAGCTCAAACTTCCTAGCTAGCACAGTAAGTGTTACAGAAAA
>NW_022943818.1:0-359 GCF_012274545.1 Fukomys damarensis | reverse complement strand
CAATCAATTTTAGCAGAAGCAGGGCCACCTGAGGAAGACAAAGATACCTGTGGCTGAGTCCCTTGCTTGGGATATACTTTACTGCTCAGGTTTTTCATAGGAACTGCAGAAGGGCTTTATAAAACGATGAAGCTTCAATAAAGCTCAATCACCCTGCCTGGTCATCCCTACCCCTTCGTGACACAGAAGGCTCCAACTAGTAGCACAGTCCTATTTTTCAGCCATTCAGCAAGGACCCAACCCTTGCAAAAAGTTTGTCAAAGTGTGTTCGGAGATTTCACTACATGTCCCAGCCAAGGGGAGAACACCGGGGCAACTGAGGGAATATCAAACACAATTAGATCCTAGACTGAGTCCAA
>NW_022943817.1:0-463 GCF_012274545.1 Fukomys damarensis | reverse complement strand
TGGAAGACAAATCTTTCATGAGGGTGGGGGGTGCTTTTTGAATGATTCAAATACATTACATTTATTGTGCACTTTATTTCTCTTATTACATTGTAATGATATAATGAAATAATTATACAGCTCACCATAATGCAGAATCAGTGGGAGCCCTGGGCTTGTTTTGCTGCAGCTAGTCTGCAAGTGGCCTTCCCTTTATCTTATTTACCTTTTCTGTCCCTGCCTCCTTCCCGCCCTGAACACTTGCCTGCCCTGTACACAGTCACAGTTTTGGTTATTCAGAAGCTAACAACAATACCTGAAGTGAGTTTATATATCCTCTCTACTCCATAATCTTCTTTCGGTTGCTGTCACTGGAGAAATCCTGCTTCACAAAGATAGGATGCTGGAAACAGAAGCAAGCTCTTTGGTGCTTTAGTAGCAATCTCAGAATTCCACCTTAACTTTAATACAAAATTTACAGAAA
>NW_022943816.1:0-202 GCF_012274545.1 Fukomys damarensis | reverse complement strand
ATTTATCTGAAAACCTGAGTGCTGAATTTTCTTAGTTTTGAAGTAGCTAAAGAAGTGTGTGTGGGGGGGGTTGATTGAGTTAATTGTTTAACTGTAGCATGATATTTAATGACTGTAAGCTCTGTAAAGTAACTGACTTAATTGCAAAATATACTCATATAAATTTGTCTTCTCAAGATTTTCTTAAAGTATTTACAAAATC
>NW_022943815.1:0-314 GCF_012274545.1 Fukomys damarensis | reverse complement strand
TTATGTGTTAGGTTAAGAGTAGGATTAAGGCTATGTTTAGGGTTTATGCTTATGGTTAGGGTTGTGGTTAGATTTAGGGCTTTGGTTAGGGATAAAATTTGAGTTTGTGTCATGGTTAGGGTTTGGCTTTAAATTTGGGCTTAAGGTTAGTGGCAAAGGTGAGGGTGAGTGTTAGGAATCCTGCTAGAATTTCACAACTGGTATACTGCTGGAGTGTGTCTTTCATTTTTAGTGTTAGTGTTAGTTTTTCAATTAGGGTTAGGAATGGTGTAAGAATGCTGTTAACAGCAATACAGCTAGATTAATGCTGGGGT
>NW_022943814.1:0-225 GCF_012274545.1 Fukomys damarensis | reverse complement strand
TATTATATTTTGTCGGTAAACAAACAAACAAACAAAATTGCCACATGTAATACTTACACTAGTCCTGCGGGATTTCTCTGACTAATGTATAGTGACAGTTGTCACAACATTCTATATAAATACAAGTCTGTTTGCGGGAGCCTGTTCTATTTTTAATGTAAACCACACCTAACTCCTCGCTCTGAAGACTATGGCACCCTTGGAAGGTACAGGCCTGCCTGGCGT
>NW_022943813.1:0-235 GCF_012274545.1 Fukomys damarensis | reverse complement strand
GGTGCCCACCTTATCTCCTGAAGGGTCACAAACCTATCTCTTTGGGTGAGTATAGAAAAACAATATTTTTTGCACTTCTCTTTTTGGGAATGCTGACACTGCCTAGATGTAAGGCCATCCCAGTATCCCTGAACATTCCAGCACCAGAAATGCATTTTAAGGTATCACCCCCCCACCACCAAAAAGAACCAGGTTCCTTGGAGAAATCCTGCAGTGCTGTGTCAGGATGCAAAAG
>NW_022943812.1:0-240 GCF_012274545.1 Fukomys damarensis | reverse complement strand
TCTGATTTTTATGTAGAGAATATATGAATAAAAGAAATTAAAATATAATTATTTTTTATTACTCTTGTATTATTTAAAGACAAGAAATTTTCAAACATGGTTTCAGGAAAAGTTATTATATATGTCCTAATTTAATTTCTTCTGCAATGATCAGTAGAGTCAATTTCTATATATTTCACTCTATTGCTTGAGTTCATAATTTTTTCAATACTCCTGTAACCATACCACAAATGCTCCATC
>NW_022943811.1:0-201 GCF_012274545.1 Fukomys damarensis | reverse complement strand
TGTGCACTCAGAGCTGCTAGGCACTCCCTTAGCCCTGAAGGGCTTCTCTGCTAAAAGTGCCTCGCAACAGTGTTTCAAACTCTGCGAGACAGAGACCTGCAAACAAAAAGGACTACAGTTGTTCTCCCCATAAGCAGGGGACTTCACCGGTAAACCCACAGAGTTGCAGCACCTTTCTCTGTGGAGTACTTCACATTCATG
>NW_022943810.1:0-864 GCF_012274545.1 Fukomys damarensis | reverse complement strand
TAGAATACAAGGTCCATTAGGATAGTGATTTTTTCAACTATTTTGCGTATTCCTGCAACCTTGAATAGTGGCTATATTCATTAAATATGAAGTTTTAAACTAAAATAGACAAAAGCAATACCTATGTTGAAAAATATTAACAGTAAGAGAGACTCAGGTTAAGCAAATGAAAGATAAGTGTGAATCTATAACGATGAACTAGGCAAAGGTTAAGTGAATGTAATATAATAATGCGTATACAGTCAACCAACTGGGCAAAGGTTAATGAAGGGGAAAAGAAGATAGGTATATAGTCCATCAACTGCTTCTAAAGACTGGACTTTTATACCCATTGGGCAATTAACTGATATGGGAAAGATAATGTTAAATGCTGCAACCATCATGAGGTTGTTTCTTGGACTGTCGAAAATCTTTGACCATTGCTGAGATAATATCAAGGTGAGATTGCTGTAACAAGACTGGGAGAGTTTGCCACTTCCCTGAGAGCTAAGTGACTTGTAGTCTTCCTATTAAAGTTATACACAAAGAACATAGATAAAAGAAACCTATTAATTTTTTTGCAGAGGGCATTGAGCAATATTAACTTAAAATAGCTCTAAAATTTTCAAAGAAGCAGAGGATATAAAAAATGAAAATGACATGTTTTTCTTACCAGAGAGTATAAGGCTTTAGAAACTGAAGCAGAATAATATTGTAAAAGAAATGGACAGATAAGTTATTATAAGCACATAATAATTTACAATTTATGAACAGTTTATGGACAACAGTGCATTTGTAAATTGTTGCTAATTTTCTACAATTGAATATTCACTAATGGTATAGCAATAAAGGAATACAATTAGGAAAAATATGTTGAACATGCTA
>NW_022943809.1:0-250 GCF_012274545.1 Fukomys damarensis | reverse complement strand
TTTTTTTTTTGGTACCAGGGATTGAACTTGGGTCCTTGCGCTTGTAAGGCAGGCCACCGAACCACTGAGCTAAATCCCCGACCCCATGTAGCATATTCTTATATCTAATAAAACTATCAGTCAAGTAAATTGCTTTAGCATAGCCATTTGGACAATTTGGACAATGACGATAGTACATCTGCCCTGTGTTTACAGAGGGTATGTGGGTTACTTAGTGCTAGCCTAACGCTTGTGTGGTTTTGCACTTTAT
>NW_022943808.1:0-209 GCF_012274545.1 Fukomys damarensis | reverse complement strand
AGGAGGTACAAATAGATACATTCTTTTTTATTTGTTTTTATTTAACAATATAATTTTGATTACATTTTTTTGCAATATATATCTTTTAGACTCATTGCACAAGTGTGAACTATAAATGTAAATTAAAATTCACACAAAGAGTTCATAACACATTTTCAAATATATTATCAATGCCCTGCTTCATTGAGATAATAACAAATCATGGCAAC
>NW_022943807.1:0-216 GCF_012274545.1 Fukomys damarensis | reverse complement strand
GTATGGTTTTTTGTCCTTGACTCTGTTAATATAGTGTATTTCGTTTATTGATTTATGTATGTTGAACCATCCTTGCATCCCTGGGATAAATCTGACATGGTCAGGGTGTATAATCTTCTTGATGCCCCTCTGTATTCTGTTTGCCAGTATCTTATTGAGGATTTTTGTAACTATGTTCATTAGGGAGATTGGCCTGTAGTTCTCTTTTGTGGGTGG
>NW_022943806.1:0-284 GCF_012274545.1 Fukomys damarensis | reverse complement strand
CTTGAACTCACTATGTAGCTCAGGCTGGTCTCAAATTCATGGCAATCCTCCTGTCTTAGCCTCCTGAGTGCTGGGATTATACACAGGCATCACCACAACTAGCAGCAGAAAAGTCTTAAGACTGCCAACAAAAAGGAAGCTGCATTTAAAAGAAAATACTAAGAGTTCTCTTTAAATTACAGGTTCAGCCAGGTGTGGTGGTGCATGCCTGTAATCCCAGTACTCGGAGGCTGAGGCAGGAGGATTACTGTGAGTTCAAGACCAGCCTGGGCTACATAGTGAGT
>NW_022943805.1:0-309 GCF_012274545.1 Fukomys damarensis | reverse complement strand
CCAGCCAGGGTGAGGGAGAACCGTGAGGGCAGCGCCGGAGGGAGGGGCCAGCCTCGCCCCTCTCACCCAGCGTGTTCTCCTTACACAGCACCCGCGCCAGGCTGGAGCCGGGACATGGACAGGGCGTCTCGGTCCCACCTCGCCCTGCCACCGTCACGCCAGGTCCCTGCAGGCCCCAGTCCTGGGAAAGCACGGCAGTCACGGCTTACAGGAGGTGTGAACAGAACACACGTAGTGTGCGTAACGTTAAGAATAAATCACTATGGCCAGGGGTCCACAGCCACGCATCTCCCTCGAAACCCGAAACCT
>NW_022943804.1:0-2625 GCF_012274545.1 Fukomys damarensis | reverse complement strand
GTTCAATTTCTAAGAACAAAATAATAATAATAATAATAATAATAATAATAATAATAACAACAATGAGCACAGTATATTGGTTTAACAGAGCATGATGTAAATTTATCTTAATAAAATGCAAAACTTTGAACTCTTTAAATATAGAAGATGTCAAAAAGAGCAGTAACATGAAAAGCTACTCCATCTATGAACCATAGTTCCATATGTGCTGAACATCTGGATAAATCTTCACAGAGTGATCTTCTGGGTATTTTGTAGTTAAATTAAAAAGTCAAAATTCCAATATAAATTCAGTCTCTATATGAGTGGAAAAATATTGCAACAGTTTTAGAAAGTGTTTATCAAAATTCTAAGCAGGACATGTCTATACCTTTGGTCACTAACAGTGACCATAAAAAGCAGACTAAAATATTCTGAATTAATTATAAAGTACAAAAATTAAGAATAACAAAACATTGATGATGACTAAGAAAGACATTCCTGAGTTTTGCATATTTAGGTAGTACTTGTAATGATTTTACTTATACACACAAATATGACAGCTAATGAGGTATCCATTTGATCAACGAGATTACTTTCTTTTTTATTTTTGAGATTACTTTCATGTACAGACCACTTTCCTCATGAAGCAGATTTTAATTTAAATTGTTGTCATTAAATCTGTCTTTCCATCCTTCCTCTGTAACACTTTCCAATAAGCACTTCACACTTCTACATCCTTAGACCAGGATCCAGCTTCTGGCAAGTGCCCAACAAATACTTGTTTAATCAGATTTTTATAGAATTTTTTGCTACTTTTGCATTTAAAACCTTTATTCATATATAATTGTTTTTTTGATACGAGGGATAAAACTCGGGACATTGTGCTTGCAAGGCAGAATTAATAGATATTTGTGATAAATATGGACTACATTCAGCTTGAAGATTTGTGCACACACACACACACACACACACACACACATATATAGCATCTTGGGCATTCTTACTTCCCTTGTAACATACACATCTCTGTGTTTCCCAAAACCTTCTTTCCACTCTTACAGACTCTGCTTACCTGTTTCTACTCATCATCCTTCAAAAAATCTTTCTTAACTATAAGCTCACAAAACTGCACAAATTGCCTGTGTTCAAAGTATTTGCCTTAACATTTATTTAGAATACAATGACATTCATTGAATGTTTTGTAGGCTTTGGATTCTCACTTATTTTTCATTCCTCTCTCTGCTTTGGAAAAATATGCAAAACATGTCACTTTAGCAGACACTAGTATAATCATTAAGTACTTATTAAATACACATCTCATCCAAATAGTAGTGGTCACACCTAAGGCATAAGGATTTTCAGTCTATAAATTGCTAAATATGACCACTTCATTAGACATCTGGAGACCTTGAAAGCTAAAGCACATCTGTGTGTCTTTACGCATGTGTAGTATTCTAGATTTTATGGAATTTTATTTATCCATCAGCATTCTCAATCTGGTACTTCAGAGTCACATCAAGTGGTGGTATTAGGACAACTGTGTAGTTTGACATCACTAATTTACTTGTACATCAATTCTTCTGATATTAAAAAATCAGTCTAGATCTCTCATTCTGTTCTAGCCACACACTCATTCTTTCTCCCTTTAGGCAAAACTTCTCAAGAGACATTTTGTACTAAGTCATCAATATTTTTCCTCTCACATTTATCTGAGGTCAATCCAACCAGATGTACTATAGCTTAATGTATACAAATGCTAATGTAACATCATCAAGTAAGTGAGATTTGTGCTTAATACTCACCTGTCAGATTCACACTTCTTCCTGTCATGTCTCTGCTCTGGAATTCAGTTTACTTATTTCTACCATTTCATGATGTGGGGAATTGTACAAATCCATCCATTAAGGTCCAGTGAGCTTGGTTCAATTACTCCTACCAGTGTTTCCTGGAACTTTCAGGTGTTTGGAATTCAGCCATGGGTCTAAGCCACTCTTTTATACTTCTGAAAGAAGCCAGCACCTGCCAAGGATCACTCAGCACACCAACGGAGCTCCTATGAGTGGTCTTTATTAAAAGCCAAGGCAGCACAATGGCAAACTAGGTGAAAGGGAAACAAGGAGAAGGGGAAGGAGCAGGGGAAGGGGCTTGTTTATATAGTGGGTGACTAGTGCAGGTGGGTCGGGGATCCTGTCAGCTGCAGGGGAAGCCACTCAGGGGTCAATCTTGGACATTCATTCCTTATACAGACAAGCCTTGTGCATGCACCATGTTTATTTGTGACTGGTAATGCATGAGGTTAGGAAATAGAAACTTTAAGGTGAATAGGGAAGATATTTATCGGAATGGTGGGAGCCATTCCAAGGCACTTGTCTTACAATTTCAATATACCCAACTCTTTACATTTATCATATATAAAATCTCTATATCTGCCTGGGAAAATGATTTAACTTAGGAAACTGAATCTATTTTGTGTAGAAAGAGGAAGAAACTTTTTAGGATGTGGAGATAAATCATACCCTTAGATCCTGTTTCTTAGGTATGCTATGTTTGAATTCATTCTTTCCTACATGTGGAAAATTATCTTTTAATAATATTATTATTTCTTCATATTACATGAAATAATTAAAATCCCTCTGTTTTGTA
>NW_022943803.1:0-332 GCF_012274545.1 Fukomys damarensis | reverse complement strand
TAGTTGCTTCACATGCTGCAGATGGGCCAGGCAAGAAATGAACTGAAAAGCTGGGTGTAGTGGCCTGTCATCCCAACACTGGGAGGCTGAGGCAAGAGGATTGTAAGTTTGATTGCAGTCTGAGTAATTTAGTGTCTCAAAATTTACTTTTTTTTTTTTTTTCCCCTGTACAGGGGATCAAACTTGGGTCTTTGTGTTTGCAAGGCAGGCGGCCTAACTACTGAGCTAAATCCCCAGCCCTGTTAGTGTCTCAAAATTTAAACAGTGACGACGCCCTGGGTCCAATAAGTTCTGATGGAATGCAAGTATGATTTTTAGTTTAGGCATTGTCT
>NW_022943802.1:0-527 GCF_012274545.1 Fukomys damarensis | reverse complement strand
GAAGAAACCAAACAATAGAGGAAGGTGGAAAAGGAGTGAGAAGAGAAAGAACAGATGCACAGAAAAGAAGGAAGATACATGGAGGCCATGGTGTTGCTCTTAACTATACTAGCCAAAAATACTCTGAGGTAAGAGTTTTATGGGCAAGGTCTTTTTCCTGTTGTTCTGATGCTTGTTTCTGAGGCTGAATATGGGGATGTTATGATTACTGTATGTCAGAATTTTGTGGGATCTTGGTTATTTACAAAATTGGAGTAGAAATAAATGACAAAGAAAGAGCCAGAGAATTTTTACCACCACAGCATGGTAAAGTGCACTGGAGGAGAAGGAAATCTGCTGTCCCTCAGGACAGTTGATCCTTCAGATGTCAGACACAATAAGGACACAGGAGAATATACAACAACTACTAAATAGCTAATGAGATGTGACACATGATGAATAAAATGTCTTTTTTATGACAGCTAAGCATTCATTGCAAAATGTGGCAAAGATAATCTTGAATTACATTTAGATTCACACAAGACAAA
>NW_022943801.1:0-472 GCF_012274545.1 Fukomys damarensis | reverse complement strand
TTTTTGCTTTTTCATTTAAAAATTACCTTCAATATCCTAGTGAATCAACATACAATGTTCTCCCCTGCTCTCTTCAATGGCTGCATTGTACTTACAGTTTAAGTGCCTCCTCTGAGATGTGTGAGTCCAGAAGGGTCTCAGATTTCAGGGGTTTTTGTTTTGGTTTGGTTTGGCTTTGGAATATTTTCACATATCTAATGAAACATGTTGGGGATAGGACCTAATTCTAAGCCTAAAACGAACTTACATTTCATATATACCTTACACACACAGCTCAAAGGAAACTTATGCAACACTGTATTTTTAGTATTCCTGTGGTTGTACTGCAATCTATCTCATGAGATGTGAACTTTCCACTCCTGGTGTTCATGCTGGTGTTCAAGAGATACAAACTCTGGAGCATTTTAGGTGTTCTAAGAATGCTCAATATGTATAAAATAACACATGAAACCAATCCTTCATAGATTAGCAA
>NW_022943800.1:0-1034 GCF_012274545.1 Fukomys damarensis | reverse complement strand
TTGAACTCACAGCGATCCTCCTGCCTCAGCCTCCCGAATGCTGGGATTATAGGTGTGCGCCACCACACCCGGATAGGTTGTAGATTCTTGAAAGCAAGCTGCCATGTTCTTATTCTCCACACCTTGCCCTAAAAACCCACATGCCTGGCACATGTCAGAGCTACTGTGAATTCCCTTCCCTTCCGTTCCCACTGGCTGTTGAACTCACGAGTAAGTTATCTTAATACCAGGGAGAGAGAGAAAATAAGCATCTATTGAACACCTAGTGTGCACAATTTCTAGCACTGGTTGGGTGCTTTACGTGAATTATTTTTTACTACCACCTGGGGCATAAGCAGTATTCCTATTTTACAGATGAGGAAACTGAAACTTGGAGAAGCTAAATAACATGTGCAGGGTGACATGATTGGGTCACATGGTTGGGTAGTTGTGGAAGCCATGATTCAAACCTAAGTCTTTGGGGACATAGGGCACATGTCCTCTCCTGCTTATTTAACCTCCTAGAAGCTTAGTTTCCTCATCTGTAAAATGGAGAAGATGATACTGATCTCAGGGAGTTGTCTAGATGAAAGGGAATAGGATGTGCAAACCCCCGTGCGGGGCTTGGCACCCAGTGGGCATTCATAGTCTGTCCTGCCATGACGTCTTGTTCTAAGGCAGTGATGGTGAACCTTTCAGGTACCAAGTGCCCAGACTTATTTATCACAAAGAGCCAGCACTGCAATTGAACTTGAGTCCGGAGCGTTTAGTGTAGAAAAAACAACTCACACATTAACATTGTTTGTCTTAAAATAAAAACACAGCAGCAGAGCTTTCAGTGAGACAAACAGCTTTCTATGAAAGGCAAAAGTTTGCATTTGCCATGCTTTTGCACAATGCGTGTGATCTTTGCTGTTGTGTGCACGCTGACAGTTTGTCAAACCTTGGCTGGGGTGCCTGGGCTCGCTCGCCAAGAGAGAGGGCTCTGTACGCCCGCTGCGATGTGCGTGCCACAGGTTTGCCGCTACTGCTCTAAGGGTTTGACACACGCTCTT
>NW_022943799.1:0-874 GCF_012274545.1 Fukomys damarensis | reverse complement strand
AATGATGAATGTAACTGTATTGTATACCTAGATTGTACCAATAAACTCAATTTAAAAAAATTGCATGTACATTAAGAAAAATCCTTTTATTTTTTGTTGTAAATTTTATCTTTTGATTAGTTAAAAAAAAGAGAAGTGATAGTTCTTCCCTCCTTCAAGAAGGAATATAAGGCAGGATAGAGAGAGTGAGGGGAGGGCAGGGGAATGAGGGGAAAAAATGAGAACCAAGATCTGTTATTTAAAGGTACAAGATCCCAATGATAAATGTAACTATCCTGTATACTTAAAATCAATAAACTCAATGAGAAAAAAATTTTAAGAAGGCATATTATCTCTTCCATGAAATCATAACCTGAATTGGGCTGACTTTCTGTAATACCTTTCTTAGAATAGGGGACCATCCAAAATTATTGTGTCCTAATTTCTTTTGAAGGCTTTATCTTTTCTGCCACTTATAAGGAGCCTAGTATTGCTGTTGCAATGACAGGGGAAAGAATAACATTCCTAATAGACATAGGGGCTCTGTATTTCACTCTAATCTTCTTGGGCTTGTGGTTCTGTTTCCTGTTATACTTTAAGGGCAAAAATGATAATCTTTGAAGTAATCTTGTATACTCTCTTAATTTGATTTCTAGATTATTTTATTATATTTTGTCCTGATGTCCTATGGACATCTTTTCTCAGTGTCAAAAGTTTCTCTAAGATAATCTGACTCTCTCTTGTCTCCACTGCAAACAATCCCTTGGGAAAAGAAAAATTTTGGGATTTGTCACTGTGTTTAGAGAATTTTTTTGAGTTTCTGCCCTGCTTCAAGACAGCAAAGATTTGTGCTCTGCCTGCAGCTTGAGTCTGGGATTCCCAGTACAGGCTCTTA
>NW_022943798.1:0-259 GCF_012274545.1 Fukomys damarensis | reverse complement strand
ATGTCTGTATCGCAGAGAATTTTACACCCAGGTGATGACAGGCATATAATCACAGTACCGGGGCTGAAGCAGAATGGCTGCAAATTTAAACCTTTCCTGAGTAAATTTAATTTCCTTTTCCTTTTAGCAAAAGTTTGTCTCCAAACAAGAAAACATAAAAAGGCCAGGGGTGTAACTCTGTGCAAAGGCGCTTGGTTCAATCCCAGTGTGGGGGGAAACTAAGAAAAAATGAGATGTATTTTGACTTTTGTATAAAAAA
>NW_022943797.1:0-204 GCF_012274545.1 Fukomys damarensis | reverse complement strand
CTTGTCTCCTCCTCTTCTTCCTCCTGCTCCTCCTTTTCTTCTTCCTTTCTCTTGTTCTTCTCCCTGGTGCATGGAGTTTTCTGAGCTTCCAGTTGACATCAAGTACAAAAAGATTTTCTGCAACATTTGTGTAACTTTAAACTGTGGATCAGCTCTATGCTGCTTGTTCGTTTTTTATTTTGCTTCACTTCTACTGTGATATCT
>NW_022943796.1:0-584 GCF_012274545.1 Fukomys damarensis | reverse complement strand
GCTGCCAGGCAGAGACCTACAGCAAAAAGAAATACAGTTGTACTCCATATAAGATGTGGACTTAACTAGTAAAGTCACAGAGTTGCAGCACCTTTCTCTGTGGTGTACTTCACATTCAGAAAATTACGGGTTTTGTTTTCCAAGGGCTAAGTGGCGAAAGAAGCATTTTCCCGGGGAAAACTGCAGTTTAAACTGCAGAAACACTCTACAGAGTGCATTTCTGCTCTAACCTCACACTGAACCTATCACCAATATACAGAGTTCTGCAGGCTTGTGTTCACTCAGAGGTGCTAGGCACCCTCTTATGACTTAAGGTCATTTCTGGTGGAAGCCCCTCACAACAGTGTTTCAATCTCTGCCTTCAGAGACCTACAAAGAAAAAGGAATACATTTGTACTTTGTATAATATGTGGACTTCACTGGTAATGTCACAGAGTTGCAGCAACTTTCTCTGTGGAGTACTTCAAATTCAGGAAACTAACCGCTTTGCTTTCAAAGGGCTAAGCAGTGAAACAACCTGGTTCCCAGGGAAAACTGCAGTTTAATCTGCAGAAGCACTCTGCAGAGTGTGTTTGTGTTCTAAC
>NW_022943795.1:0-304 GCF_012274545.1 Fukomys damarensis | reverse complement strand
ATGAGCCCCAGAAGATAGAGCAGCAGTGAACAACAGAGACAGCCTCTCTGAGGTTCCTCAATGAAAACTGAAGCCCACAGGAAAGTGAAGAAAATCTCTGCAATAAAGGCTCACTGGACCACGTGGTTGCTAAATTGGTGGGATCAGCACCTCCCACAGGAATGTGGACTCTCTTTGGGGGAAGGGCAGCTGGAACTACAGGAGAACCTTGCAGAGTGCAATCCTGCAGGAGGTCAGGGAACTCAACCTGGGCCTTGCAGCCAGAAATCAGCCTGAATCTCAGTGGACTGCAGCTGGCTTGCTG
>NW_022943794.1:0-372 GCF_012274545.1 Fukomys damarensis | reverse complement strand
AAAAAAATATCCAGGCATCCAGCATGTTAAGATGGGAGGCTGTCTCACACCGGGCAAATAACCATTGAAGTAGGGCCCTACAACCACTCTTTGTGGAATCAGGGACACCTGAGTAAGACAAAGTTACCTGTGGCGTGAGTCCCTCCCCTGGGCAATAGTGTGCTGCTCATGTTGATATAGGTCCTGTAGAAAGAACTTCTCAAAAGTTGGAGCTGCAATAAAGCCCAATGGCCGAGCCTGGGGCCCCCATAGCCCTTTGCATCACACAAGCCTCCAACCTGCAGAAGAGTCCTCTTTTCCAGCAGTTCCACAAGGAAACATCTTGCCATTCATTGGGTGCTAATGTGTACCAAGATCTCACTACGCATTCAA
>NW_022943793.1:0-212 GCF_012274545.1 Fukomys damarensis | reverse complement strand
TATACAAATATTTGCATATCATATACTTTAAAAGGGATTCGTGTCCAAAAATGTAAGGAACTAATGTAACTCAATAACGAAAACAATGCCCCCAAACACCAAATAATCTAGATACCTCCCCTGCTTACATATAATATATGAGATAATGGCTTCCACACCTGAAAAAGTGACTTCAAATCCAGTTTTAAAATTGAATCTTGGTAATATAAACT
>NW_022943792.1:0-223 GCF_012274545.1 Fukomys damarensis | reverse complement strand
CGCCCACCAGTGACAAGCTGACCCTTTAGCATGCCTGCCAAAACTGCCCACCAAACGCTGCACGCACGCCCCTAGATGTATGTACAGCTGCAGGGTCCTCCCCAGAACTCTTCTCGGCGAGCGAGAGCATTTCTGTGTTCTTTGTGATGAGTCACACCTCGTTGCTTCCCCACTGCAGTTTGCAGGCCTCATTCTTTGCTACCTACAAAACACAGACCCAGAG
>NW_022943791.1:0-230 GCF_012274545.1 Fukomys damarensis | reverse complement strand
TCTTCTTTAATCAATTTCAAGTATTCACTAAATTAGCTTTACCTTTGTTTGATTACAAGTGTTTCAGAGCATCTGTAATGGTTAATTCTGGTTGTTCACTTACTGGGTTGAGTGACATGTAGAGAATGGGTCAAGGGTATTTCTGGGCAGGTTTGGAGGTTTCTAGAGAGAACTGGCTGACAGTAAGCAATCTGAAAGGGGAAGATCTGCTTTGAAATAGGTGACACCAT
>NW_022943790.1:0-614 GCF_012274545.1 Fukomys damarensis | reverse complement strand
TTTGCATGTACTTAAACATGTTCTATGAGAGCCAAAAAGAATGTATATTCTGATTTTGTGTGATGGAACACTCTGTAGATGTCTATTAAATCCATTTTTTGAAAAGCTTGGTTTAGTTCTAGTGTTTCACTGTTGACTTTTGTTTAGTTGATCTTCCTGTTTGTGACATTGGGATATTTAGGTTCCACATTACAGTTCTACTAGTGCATATTTGGTTTCTCATGTCCCTTAATATTTGTTTTGTAAATTTGGAGGCATTATTATTTGGTGAATATATATTTATGATTGTCATCTTTTCCTCTTGAATCCTTTCCTTTACAAGGATGTGTCATGACCTTCTTTGACTCTTCTAATTAGTTTTAGTTTGAAATTACTTTGTCTGCAAATAAGATAGTTATCCCTGCTTTGTTCTGGGTTTCTATTGCATGGAGAACTGTTTTTCATCCTTTTACTTTCAGTCTACAAGTTTCTTTTTGAACTAGGTACATTTCTTTTATATAAGATATTGTTGGATTTTGCTTCTTAATCCATTCTGCCAGTCTATTTGTTTTGATTGCTGAATTGAGGCCATTGATATTGATAGTTATAACTAATATGTATTGACTTATCATCAT
>NW_022943789.1:0-1516 GCF_012274545.1 Fukomys damarensis | reverse complement strand
ATTAAATTACTAAAATCAGGGTATTTTAATCTGCCACATCATCAAAGCATACGGTTCTCGTAGCTCCCTGTGCATCTCCATTTTTGTGAGATAATTACTTGAGGATTTGATTAATATCTGACAACCTGACAGATTATAAACTCTGTATGATTACACAACATATCTATCTCTTTTACTACCCAATCATACTAAATACTACCCAATAAATAGTAAATATTACCCAATAAGTATTTATTCATTAGCAACAGATATATTTTTTACATTTTGTACTATATACATAGAATACGCACGGTCGTGGAGAAAAGGACTAACCAAAAAGTTTGTTATTCTATTTTTAAGGCCTTTGACATAAAATGTTGTGACCTATGAGTCTGTAGTACTTTGAATCTGTGGCTCTTTTTTAGTTAAAATACTGCACTGTGAAATGCATTCGGGATATACTATGAAGCTAGTAAGACAACTATGATCTTTTAAGTTTTCCTTTCTGCTATGATAAATCTCCAGCAAAGACTCTCCAGTAAAGAAGAAAAGAACTTTTCATAATCTTGTGCCAAATGAACAGTTGCAGATTACAAAGCAGGAGATTTTGGAAAATACTTGAAAAGATGCAGTTTATAAAGCACAAGTTGGCCAGGGGCAATGTGAGTTCTAGAGAAAACTCAGAAAAGATGCCAGCACACACTTAACTCCTTTCAAGCCAGCAGAGAGGCTCACGAAGCGAGATGACCTTCCTGACAGGAGGCACGCCAGTTCTGCTCAGGGCAGAGGCGCCCTTGTCAGACCAGTCAAGGATCGCATGTGCTCCGTGCGAGGCCACATACCTCGGAGGTGAGCAATTAACTCTGCCCACCCTGCCAGTGCTGCTGTCCATTAGGCTGAGCGAGTCCTGGTCATTCTGTGTCCTTCCTGGCACCTCAGAAACGTATGTCTGAATCTTTTGAATTTGCCCATGCTTTAGAAATACCTTCTATTCAAAGTGTCATTGTGAGCTGCAAAGTGATGCTTGGCTAAGAGTAGCTGAGATGATTGCCCACTTGACGCCCAGCCTCTGAGTTCCTCACTTCTGTCAAGGAAGAAGAAGGTCCCGCCCCGCTCTCCTTGCCATTGGGCCTCAGCATGTTGGAATCACGGCTCTAGGAGTGCACCGAAAATGCGCCGATCAGTGCACAAACACAAAGCTTCCTCTAACTCTTCCCCGGGGGATTTGCTTCAGTGCTGGAGGGACTCGCTTATTGACTTATAAGTCTAAAAGTACCAGTCTAACCTCTCCAGCGGGGTCCAGTGATCCAAGACTCTGGCTCCAGGGTCTTTGTGTGCACGGATGGGTGTCCTAATAGATAACTCACTCCCAGGGTCCCAGCTAACCACTTAGGCCTTTGTGGAACATGATTATGAAGTAACATTTTAACAAACGGGAAAAAATAAGATTTCTCACTTTCTCCATGTCTCTCTCATTTTTTGTCTTTCTTGAAAGGTTATTTGTATTATTTGTATTTATTTATTTATTTATTTATTT
>NW_022943788.1:543-833 GCF_012274545.1 Fukomys damarensis | reverse complement strand
AAGTGCACTTTAAACCGCAGAAGCTCTCTGCAAAGTGCATTTGAGTTCTAACGTCAAACTGAACCTATGCCCAAGTATACAGAGTTTTGGAGGCTTGTGTGCACTCAGAGCTGCTAGGGACTCTCTTAGGCCTGAAGGGCTTCTCTGCTAAAAGTGTCTCACAACAGTGTCTCAATCTCTGCCAGGCAGAGATGTACAAACAAAAAGGAGTACAGTTGTACTCCACATAAGAGGTGGACTTCGCTGGTAAACTCACAGAGTTGCAGCACCTTTCTCTGTGGAGCACTTCA
>NW_022943788.1:0-298 GCF_012274545.1 Fukomys damarensis | reverse complement strand
GACCTACAAACAAAAAGGACTACAGTTGTACTCCCCCTAAGAAGTGGACTTCACTGGTAAACTCACAGAGTTGCAGCACCTTTCTCTGTGGAGTACTTCACATTCATGAAACTGACCCCTTTCGCTTTAAACCGCTAAGCGGCGAGCGAAGCTGTTTCCCGGGGAAAACTTCACTTTATACTGCAGAAGCCCTCTGCAAAGTTCGTTTCTCTTCTAATGGCAAAGTGAACCTACACCCGAGTATACAGAGTTCTGGAGGCTTGTGTGCACTCACAGCTGCTAGGCACTCCCTTAGGCC
>NW_022943787.1:0-208 GCF_012274545.1 Fukomys damarensis | reverse complement strand
TGAGGTGACGGGGTCCGGAGCTCGGCCTCCAGAGGCGGCGGCATGAAGGCAAGTGTGACCCCATCTGCACCTCCTGCTCTTTGCCCTCCGTCGGCCTCCGTGGGTGAGACGCTTGAGGTCCCAGCCCACCCAGCTCCTGCTCTCCTGCCAGAGCCCACAGGATTGGTGATGTCCAACGCGTGCTGTGAGCAGCGCGGGCTGCAGAGCT
>NW_022943786.1:0-212 GCF_012274545.1 Fukomys damarensis | reverse complement strand
TCTCCTCCTCAGAAAGGCCTTCCTAAAGGGAAGGATGGACATAAGGATCTATTATACCTCAGTCTTATCACCCTATTTTAATTCTCTGCACAACACTAAATCACATCATGGACTTCTTCTTGTTTGCTTATTCCCTATTTCTCTTTATATGGAGCGAGGAGGGACTTTATAGTGTCTATTGCCTGTGTCTTCCTGTCACAAGGAATAGTGTT
>NW_022943785.1:0-246 GCF_012274545.1 Fukomys damarensis | reverse complement strand
TATGTCGGCCCGAACTGCACCCCGCTGCAAGCGAAGGAGGAGAGGATGTCAGAAGCCACTGATGAGCAGGGGCCTGGGTGCAGATCCGGAGGTGCTAGCGATACAGAGGACAAGAGCAGCGGGACCGGCGAGCAGAAGTCCAGCGCTAACCAGGGGAGCGAGGGCGGAGGTGAAGACACCTTGAGCCTTGGGGGCGAGGAGGCCATGGCGATGTCTCCGCCTGTGAGTACCTGTTTGCCGGGGCAG
>NW_022943784.1:0-265 GCF_012274545.1 Fukomys damarensis | reverse complement strand
CAGATCAATCTTGCAACTGAGACTGTAATTCTTCTTTTGGCCTGTTTTCTCAGATGTGCGAAGCCCGCAGTGGCTTGGAAGAAATCTTAACTTCCAGCTCAGTGGAATAATTATTGTCTCATGGTGAAAGTATTTCTGCTTCTGGAGCACGGATCTCTAGGCTAGCAGAGCAAAAAAAAAATCACAGAAACAGGAAGCAAATTTTTGTTGATGGTCCACTAGGGATAATAGTGGTGCCACTCCCGTTTCTACTCTTAGACTCCTA
>NW_022943783.1:0-3019 GCF_012274545.1 Fukomys damarensis | reverse complement strand
ATTCATTCATTCATTCATTCTTCTTCTTAGTACTGGTGCCAGAACCTCAGGCTTTGCAAGGCTAAGCAAGTGATCCACTAGAGGACTATGTCCCTAGCCCTCACTTCTGCTTTTGAAGTTACGAAGAACAGCATTACATTGTTTAAACCCTTAAGATGACAGCTTTAATATTCTCTTCCTTTTACCAAAAACGCAAGAAAAAAATAGGGGCAAGAAAATGTATAATAGGAAGTCAAGATAGTTGACATTCTTTCAGGCGGGACGTCAGATAAAGCGTTCATTGATACTTGATGTTTTTTGCCCCCACCCCAAAGTGGTAAATCTATTTTTAGAAAATCATCACTTTCCCTGCTTGATATTGTTTAATTATTAGTTCTAGTTTCACCTTGTTTTAAATCTTTTTTACATTTATTTAGACAATATGCCACTTCTCTGTAAATCTTAAGCAGCCACTAGTTTTGTTTTGTTTTTGTTTTTTTCTGGTTTTGCCACCCATGTCTTGAACATAGCTGCTCAGGGTTTAGCCATATTTACTTAGGTCCAGGTTTTCATCAGCCAAGTGGTCAGAGTTATTTTCATATTGAGGAAAATATTGGAATATACACCATGTGATGTAAAACGCCCATTCCCACTCATTTATGTATTTTTTTTCTTTCCTCAAGTATGGCACATGGCTATGCCTTCTCACATGTATTATTTTAATGAAATGTCTTTTTACAAGAATTCCTTGCTAATGATAGGATATGAGTGTGGCAAGCAATATTTAGGATATTTATTTTTAAATAGGGATGATGTGTGTATTTATGGGCAGCTGGTCCCATTTCCCCTGGAGAGACAGGGATATTTGTTAAAGGTTATTTTCTCATAAATATAAGCTTCTTCCTGGGTATACAGCCATTAAAAGGATATCTAATTTCAATTTGCCCTTGACTACCAAACTTTAGCCTTTATAGTAATCTATTTTTTTTAACCCAAACCTGGTAGGCACTGTGTTTGGAATTCAACAAACTATACCTATGGTAGAGTAAAAAAATGAATTTTCTATTTATCTAAATACATCATATACATAAATATTTATATACGATTTTGAAGTATTTATGATAAAGTTTAGTCATATCACAAACCAGAAAAGTAGCTTGTACATTTAAAAGTATACAGAGTTGGGACAAATGACAAAGTGTATATTCCTTCTTTTCCTCTAAAGAAAGGCATTTCATCTTTCAGAAGATATTTATTAATCCAGATGATGATTTCATAAGGAGTCTGCCTGATATATTTTTCAATTCATGGGAGTTTAGTTCATTTCTAGAGACACCACCTCATAAGAGGGAGGCCCACAGCATGAAAAGTGCAGGAGCCTCTGAACTTTTACTGCAGTGCCTGCCATCGGCAGGGTGACCTATGATGGGAAGGCCAGAGTCTCATCACTGACTTTGCCAACTATCTCCGACTTAGCGGAGCATGAAGCCAGCCTCCAGCCAACTCTGTTGTGATGGGTGAAGGAAATTTGGAGAAGGCTTAGCCTGACAGGTGGCTTTGAAAAAGCAACAGTTGGAGAGCACATTGTATTTATGAGAGTAAGACCAAGGGCATAATACCAGTCCAGTTCAGTTTACATCATTTATTTCTATGACCACCAACTGCAACTTCAACCTTGCCAACGATATTATAAATTTGCACATGTGGTTACTAAGATAATTAGGCAAGAAGGAACTCAACATACCTGTTCTCAGTGCCATAGATAAAAAGCTAGGAGAAATTATATCATATTTGGATATATCTACTACATAAAACATATAAATATGAGATTTTACAATATTAGTAAGAACTTGAGTGGGAATAGTACATAAGTTGGCAAAGCAAGAATATAGATACATGAGCTAATTCTACCACAGTGACTCATGGGGTAATTTGTGGAATTCACCACATGAAATCCTCACATTCTGCTTGCTTAGCTTTTCTAATTATTTTATCAGGGTATGTAGTGTGGGAGAAGTTCAAGCCTGGCTGGGCTGGGTGGACTGCACTCCTGTCTCTTGAGCTTAACTCGGAGACCTCGCTAAGGCTGAGCTAATTCACCTAAGTGTATGAATACTAGGTCCAAAAGGCTACACCTCCACCCCTACTCTATGACTCCTTCGCCTCCTCCAAGAAAAATCACTCCGCCATGTCTGGCCAATAAGATATCGCCAAACGTTAAATGCCCGTCCCATGCTCCTCCCCCAAGGTTCCCTAGATAAACCTGAGCATTTCCTGAATAAAGTGGAAACCTTCCAGAAATCTCTCTGGAGACTGCCGTGCCTTGCCCTCCCAGTCCAAGCTCCTGAACCTTGTAAGACAACAATGTAGGAGAGCCAGGGTATGTAGAAGAATCAATCTTCTGTAGTACGGGGTCAGAAATCCCCACAACAACTGTGGTTTAGTAAGGCTAAGTAAGGGTAGGTAATTGAGCTTTCTGATCAGTAAAATATCAACATCAAGCTGAATATTTACTTTAGGCTACTCATGGAAGTACAAATATTTGGGGAAAATAGCCGTCCTTGAGTTCCTTGACTGGCAAAAGTCGTGTTAAAGGTCAGGGTGGCGAAGCAGGTACAGAGGCTCATAGAGAGGCTAGCGGAAAAGACGGCAGTGTGGGTACCGGTGCTGAAAGGGGTGATGAAGCTTGTTTTGATAATGGTGGTGCTGTCAGTGGGTGTGAGGATGTAGAAGAGGACAGTGGAGTTGTGCGTAAAAGAGAAGGCGGTGGAGGCCGTGGTAGTGATATCGGGAGTGGAAACGGCCCCCTTGGTGTAGCGGTGGTGTTGGAGACAGCACGGGGCAAGTCCTGTTGGCAGAGTTCCAGGGATGGAGGTTCAATGACGGTAGAGTCTCTAACAGTGTTGGTGGAGATGGCATGAGAGACGAAGGTAGGGGTGCTTGAGGGGCTCCTCGTGGAAAGGGTCAGTTGTTATCTCTTTTGAAATGTATTTTATCCATGTTAAAAGGGGGAAACTAAAATGAGCACACACACACACAC
>NW_022943782.1:0-387 GCF_012274545.1 Fukomys damarensis | reverse complement strand
TGAAACTGACTGCTTTCGCTTTAAATGGCTAAGCAGCGAGAGAAGCTGTTTCCCGGGGAATACCGCCCTTTAAACCGCAGAAGCCCGCTGCAAAGTGCGTTTGTGTTCTAACGTCAACCTGAACCTACCCCAAGTATACAGAGTTGTGGAGGCATGTGTGCACTCAGAGCTGCAAGGCACTCTCTTAGGCCTGAAGGGCTTCTCTGCTAAAAGTGCCTCACAACAGGGTTTCAACCTCCGCCAGGCAGAGGCCTACAAACAAAAAGGAATACAGTTGTACTTTGCATGAGATGTGGACTTCACTGGTAAACTCACAGAGGTGCTGCACCTTTCTCTGTGGAGTGCTTCACCTTCATGAAAGTGACCGCTTTCGTTTTAAACGGCTAA
>NW_022943781.1:0-348 GCF_012274545.1 Fukomys damarensis | reverse complement strand
GGTTCTTGTGCTTGCAAGGCAGGCCACCAAACTGCTGAACTAAATTCCTGGCCAAAATAAACTTTTCAATAAAGATATTTACCATTTACAATGGGAGCTTAAAATAAAGTTAAGATAAGAGGAATAGATAAGTATAAGAATTAGAGAAAGTTTCATATGAAGCCAAAAGACGTAGAATGACCAGACAATCATCAGGAAATTGTTAAATTCAGAAAGAACAAACAAAATAGAAATATAGTAACCCTTGAGTGAGTTAGAATAACATAAGAAAAGAACATAAAGAGAAAAAAAAATAATAAAAGCAGAAATCTGAATTAGGACAAGAGCAGAAACAAAAAGGGAGATGAG
>NW_022943780.1:0-235 GCF_012274545.1 Fukomys damarensis | reverse complement strand
CATCCAGCACCCACCTGCGTATTTATCAGTGTGCTTCCTCAGTAAACCACAATGGCTCACCGCCGTGATTCGGGAGCATCCGGAAGTGCCAGGGAGTGACGAAGTGCTCAAAGCACTAGAGTGCGGGTGTGCAAAAGCGCTCAGCAGCACGAGTGTGGATGAGTCACCGTGCTCAACAGTGAGCTCGTGTGCCCACTGCAGTGCTCAATAGTTAGATGGGGGCGTGCATGAAAGG
>NW_022943779.1:0-202 GCF_012274545.1 Fukomys damarensis | reverse complement strand
GTTTTCTTCTCTCTTCACAGCACTCAGCTGTTCAAATTTTGCAAAGGCTGCTGTCACTGATGACATCCTCCTGAAAAATGTTCAGTCAGCATTCGATCCAGTATGCCAGAGGAGAATGGAAGTGACTTTCCAATCTCTAGTAGGCACACCCCTGCAGCCCAGCCTGCCAGGAGATTCCAGTCATGGGGGTGCCAACAAAGCA
>NW_022943778.1:0-279 GCF_012274545.1 Fukomys damarensis | reverse complement strand
AAGGGTAAAGGTCCAGACTCAGATACTGGCTGAGATCTGGGGAGTGGGAGATTGCTGTAGAGTGTGTCCTGTGAACATACCATTTCACTTGTGATCCAGGGACCAGGAACAGTGCTAGAAATGTTACTTCTGAGACAAACTGTCAGATCTATTTCAGGGAGAAGGACACGTTACAGGTTTTTACCTCTCTTCTCACTTCTGCATACTTCTGAGGTCAGGTCTCTTGAGGTTGGAAGGATACACGTCATTATCTGTAGTCTTTTGCAAAATAGGCCTCAG
>NW_022943777.1:0-218 GCF_012274545.1 Fukomys damarensis | reverse complement strand
CTTCCTTACATCATTTTCCACAATACTGTACCACATATCCCATGTCTCTCATTTCTTGCCTTTTCAATAGAAGGAGGGTGAAAACAGTGATGTAAAACTGTTGAAATGAAATTGCGATTTAGCCTAAGTGGGAATCCTGTGCCTCACAATTCCTTAACGTGTTTTGGAAGCAATGTTGAAGATGGCATTGCAAGAAGAGAAAGTTTTGGACTCAGTCT
>NW_022943776.1:0-309 GCF_012274545.1 Fukomys damarensis | reverse complement strand
GTTTCAATTTAGGTCAGCCCTGGATTTTACATCCACTTATACCACTATAAAAACTCAAGAATTGTAATTATTTCAACAATTTATTGCATCTTTTCATCATTTGCCTAATAGAGATTAAGCATAGTCCATGCACTGTCTATATAAAATCACTTTAATTCTGCAATTTCCTAGAATGGTAGGAATTATTGTCTATAGTCTGCCTTTAAGAAAAGGGAAAAATAAATAATTTAAGCAACATGCTGAAAATCACACGGCTAACACAAGGAAGGCTTCAGATTTTAATCCGTGCATCCATCTCTAGGGTAGGTT
>NW_022943775.1:0-444 GCF_012274545.1 Fukomys damarensis | reverse complement strand
CGAAAAAGATCTCTAAATCCCAATGTAGTTCTTGCCAACCCTCAAAATCAAGAGTAGTTTGACGCTTAGGGGAAGCTCAGTGCTAAGACAGAAGCTAGAAGCAGGAGCCATGGGGTTTCTGCAGTGGTATCTGCGGTGTGTGTAGGGGGAAGAGGACTTGGCTCTAATTATAGAACAAGTGTTTTCCCAAGGAGAAAACTGAATATCACGTTGACAAATTCCTTTGCCCACCAGTGTGTGGTGGCCAAAGTCTCAGGTTAAAGTACAAGATAGGCTTCTGCAGATTGCGTCACACAAATCAGTTTTTATTGTTTTATCTTTTGTCAAAAAACTGATTATGATAGCTCAAATCTAGCTTTATTTGCATATCGTAAAATGTTTCTGCTTCACGCCTCCCATGTTTTTTACCGCCCCACTCTTCTAAGCTACATAGCCAGCAGCAAA
>NW_022943774.1:0-202 GCF_012274545.1 Fukomys damarensis | reverse complement strand
TGTTGAATTTTCACGTAATTTATTTCATGTATTTTGTAAAATGATAAAAAATATCTAAGACACGAAAATTAAATTGTCAATTGTGCAAATTTTATTTATTTTAACACAACAATCATAAAAATAAAATTTTAAATTATTATATTTAATTATTCTTGGCATTAATGAATTAAATTCTGACACATTAAATAGCAATTAAGTGGAC
>NW_022943773.1:0-850 GCF_012274545.1 Fukomys damarensis | reverse complement strand
TGACGTTAGAAGACAAACGCAGTTTGCAGAGGGCTTCTGCGGTTTAAAGTGCAGTTTTCACTGTGAAACAGCTTCTCTCGCCACTTAGCCGTTCAAAGCGAAAGCAGTGAGTTTCATCAATGTGAAGTACTCCACAGAGAAAGGTGCTGCAACGCTGTGAGTTGCCCAGTCAAGTCCACCTCTTATGTGGAGTACAACTGTATTCCTTTTTGTTTGTAAGTCTCTGCCTGGCAGAGATTGAAACACTGCTGCCAGGCACCTTTAGCAGAGACGCCCTTCAGGCCTAAGAGAGTGCCTTGCAGATCTGAGTGTACACAAGCCTCCAGAACTCTGTATACCTGGTAATAGTTTCCGTTTGACGTTAGAACACAAACGCACTTTGCAGAGGGCTTCTGCGGTTCAAAGTGCAGTTTTCCACAGGCAACAGCTTCTCTCAGCGCTTAGCCGTTTAAAGCAAAAGCGGTCAGTTTCATGAATGTGAAGCACTCCACAGAGAAACGTGCTGCAACTCTGTGAGTTTACCAGTGAAGTCCACCTCTTATGTGGAGCACAGCTGTATTCCTTTTTGTTTGTAGGTCTGTGCCTGGCAGAGATTGAAACACTGTTGTGGGGCACTTTTAGCAGAGAAGCTCTTCAGGCCTAAGAGAGTGCTTAGCAACTCTGAGTGCACACAAGCCTCCAGAACTCTGTATATTCGGGGTAGGATCAGTTTGACGTTAGAGCACAAACGCACTTTGCAGAGGGCTTCTGCGGTTTAAAGTGCAGTTACCCTGGGAAACAGGTGCTTTCGCGGCTTAGCCATTTAAAGCGATAGCGGTCAGTTTCATGAATGTGAAGTACTCCACAGAGA
>NW_022943772.1:0-525 GCF_012274545.1 Fukomys damarensis | reverse complement strand
TTCTTTGTTTATTTTGGAGACAAGATCTCCCTGTGTTGGCCAGGCTGTTCCCAGCCTCCTGGGCTCAGTGACCATCCTGACAGCCTTCTGCATAGCTGGGACTTGAGGAACTAGCCACCACACCTGGCTGATCAGTTTTGCTAGAGAAAAATAATGTAATCTTGGAGTTCGCAGGTAGGTGGTTTGTTTCAGTACCACAAAGAAGATAAACCTGGATTTAGGTGAGGAGCATTGCAGTAGGAGGACATGCTCACCACAGCATTTCCAAGCATCTCAGACAGAAAAAGACTTTTATGGGGAAGTGTCAACATGCCACCAGGGACTTCGTGGGAGTGATGGCCAAGTAGAAGGAAGGAAGCACATTAAGTGATGAAGACCATTTAGCTGGAAAATTATTTTTTTCTGCCTTGAGCTGATGCTTGGGATGAGGAAGTTGTGTATCTATCTACTTGCATAAGCTTAGGGCGAGCCAAAGCTTAGGGCTGGTGTGGAGGAGAGAACCTGACTTGGGGTCACATCAAGTTA
>NW_022943771.1:0-204 GCF_012274545.1 Fukomys damarensis | reverse complement strand
GAAGTCCCAAACAATACATATCTATATCTAATTTTCTCAAATCCTCTCGTGAGGATACTATTTGAACTGGCAGTAACGTTCATGAAGTGGCATGGCTCATACGCAGGACAAGAAAAGTTTCCTTGTTGTCTTCTTATTGTGGCATTTCTCCAACCCCAAGGCCATTGTAGGGTAACATTTTGGTCCAAAAGAGTTATTGGGATA
>NW_022943770.1:0-238 GCF_012274545.1 Fukomys damarensis | reverse complement strand
TGGAGAACATTTTTATTCTAGAATGCTTATTCAATAAGTCTATGGAAATTCCAATGGAAAAATCAATGAAAAAAGGAGGGTGAAATTTTAAGGATCTAAACGTTTAATAATCTAAATGTAATTTTAAGCTGATTTGGTTGGTGTGTTTATTGGCAAGTTTATATAGGAAAGACAGTGCAATGAAACTATTTGGGAGGCAATTTATGTAATAGGGATAAAGGAGAAAAGAGATGGCATG
>NW_022943769.1:0-252 GCF_012274545.1 Fukomys damarensis | reverse complement strand
TTGCAGTTGCAGTTTTTGTTTAAAAAAGGGGGCACTTGGGATTTAGCTTAGTGGTTCTGCTGCTGCCTCGAAAGCACAAGGTCCCAAGTTCGATCCCCAACACTAAAAAAAAAAAAAAGCATGACTTGTTGGGATTCAGGCTTGTCCTCATAAGTAGAAGGAAACCAAACCATGTGTCAGCTGGAGAGGACATCTTTCACATATTCAATTCCTAGCCTCCCAATTTCACTCTCAATTTTTCTCTTCATTCAA
>NW_022943768.1:0-1229 GCF_012274545.1 Fukomys damarensis | reverse complement strand
GCCTAGCTCACCTCACACGGAAGGTGGCTATGTCACAGTTTCTAGTTCATCTACATCCTCTACATTTTTTAAAGCAAACTCTCACAGAAAAATTATCAGCAAACCCAGAATCATCCTCTGACAGAAAAACAAAATGTGAGGAAATTCGCAGAGCAGAAGTTAGTCCCAGGTCACTTTGGAGCTTCCTCTCCACAGCTTGGAGACAGCCATCATTCATCCAAAGCCATGGGGCAGGCGGCAGGTTCCAGGCTCCCAACTCACAGGCTTGTGCTCTTCTTTGGGTTCCAGTTTGAAAAGCAAAGTGTAATGTTGTTTTAATTGGTGTTTTGTGCCTAACTCAGAAGGATTTTGAAGTTACAGATGACTCTCTGTGCCTTTTTGATGTAAGAAAGGCAGCCTATGGATCCAAACAAACGTGTGGACCTCTAAACAGCTTCCTGAACACTAGTGGCCTAAGACCAGGGAGGTCTATGAGGTAAACAATCAGAGCATTTGTTTGAAATGCAAAGGTAAGGTAATTAATAAGGAAGCCAAGAATCCTTTGCTGAGGCCCACTAGGATATTAAAAACCAGTCTAATAAAGAGGCACTGAGTGAGGAATACAGCTATTCCAAAAAGAGTTATCTCCACCTGACCTGTAGCCTGTTCGCTTTAATATTCCGAAGGCTGAAAATACTATACATAGGTTTGTCTATTTGGCTTAATGGTGGTTCTAGTGATGATTTATTTCACCACATTTTACTGCGACGTCGCTCCTCCCTCCGTGTCACTTGCAGTTCTGGTACCAGAAACGACAAATGCACGTGAGCACGGCTTCCGCACATGGTGGTGGCTTCCAAAGCAGGCTGTGGCGTCCGGAAGCCCAGACTCGAGTCTCCACTCTACTCTCAGCACAGCAGACCTCAAGAGGTGACTCAGTCACTGTCTGCCACTGTCTGCCTCCAATTCCTCGGCCCCCAAACGGGAACGATAAAAGAGCTACCCTGTGAAGCTGCTGTGAGGAGAGACAAGGACGCGGGAGCAAACTCGGGCGGCACCTGCAGACATTACTGAGGCGTGTGGTGTGGTGGCAGGAAGGAAAAGCCAACGGAAATACGTTCTGTTTCCTCAAGGAACAGCAGCGATACCACATACACGAACGCGACCTAGGTTACCGAGAACATAAACACTTGCACGGAGGCCACGGATTCTGGGTTTAAGCCACAGCTCCTCAGGCGGTAGAACCCGAC
>NW_022943767.1:0-1015 GCF_012274545.1 Fukomys damarensis | reverse complement strand
TTGTACATAAATCATTGACTCAGAAAAATAGATAAACATTTTAAAATTTTCTTAAAATTTGGTTGCCTCTAAATAAAAAGATCTTTAAATATCAATCTCATGTCAGGAAACTAACTATAGCTTCTACTGTGCACTAAGTATATCTAAGCTATTTAATATGCAAATTTAATACAGATACAAATAGAAAGCATAAAAATATGGTCACTTTACACTCATAGAAGACAGAAACAAATTTTCTATGTACTATTAAATGAATAAACCTTTCTCCAAGTCGCACTCTATTAATAATAAAATTGAAAATTTTACTTTAAAAAGGATAAAAATTAAATCAGCTTATTAGCTTATGTATTTTAGGAAATTTTGCATCTTGCCTGTTCATTAATTTCCTCATTGTATATTCTTTTATATTTCCACTGGAGTGTCCCTTGTTTTAAGCCTTTGGCAATGATTAGTGTGCTTATGTTTATACACCATGAATTGTTTCTGCATTTGTGTTGTGTTACATCACTTATGGGAGTCAAATGTGCAGGCATTTGTGACTGGAAAATTGGTTTCCAATAATTCTTTCTCATCATAACCAGAGTGTACTGTGTGAGTGGTGATTCTCATAGAAACTGACAGATAATAAATATAACTCTTCTAAGTAACCTGAAGGTATTACAGTAACTATTTTAAGTACTCTCCTTAAAATAATTATATGTGTGTCTCAATGATATACAAGAGACAGAGCTTTTCCAAATAGTAGCACTGCAACTGAGATACAGAGCTTATTAAGTTGAAACACGTTGCTTAATAATGATTAAATTTTAGCATCATATTTTGCTACCCTGTTCAATTGAAGATGCAGTCACTTCACAAATAAAAATGAGACATTATTTAACTTTCAAGTAAACACTAACAAATAAATACGTTCACTGCTTCACATTGAGTTCCAAGATGATAATATTAAGCTTATGGTAAACACAAAATACTACATTCCTTGATATTACAGACAATGTGTGTGTGTGTGTGTGTG
>NW_022943766.1:0-211 GCF_012274545.1 Fukomys damarensis | reverse complement strand
TCATGCTTTCACATGACTCTGTCCATAGTCAGCTGCCTCCAAATCAGAAACATCATGAGAGAAGAGTTGGTGTAGGAATCTGCTTACATCAAGCCAACCTGGTAGCAGAACAGGAGAACAGCTCTAGAGAGGAAGGCCAAGGAGGGATCAGGTGTAGGACCCAAAGTCACCTTTACACGGCACACCAACTGTGTGCTTCTCCAATTCCCCG
>NW_022943765.1:0-442 GCF_012274545.1 Fukomys damarensis | reverse complement strand
TGGGCTTTCCTTTGCATGTGATTTATTTCTTTTCTCTAACTGCTTATAGTATTTTGTTCTTCTATTGGGTTTCTGGGACCTTGATTATCATATGGCTAGGTGTAGATTTTTTTTTTTGGATCATGGCTAGTTGGGGTCCTGTATGCCTCACTTATCTGTATGTCAAATTCTTCTCCTGTTTGGGAAGTTTTCTGTCAATACTCTAAACTTTTTTTTAAGTGTCATTTGTACTTTCTCCTGCTACTTCATGGATTCCTATCAGTCTTATGTCATTCTTCTTTGTATCATCTAAGAATTGTTACATTGATTTCTCATGATCACTTACTATTTTTATGAGATCTCTGTTTTCATGGTCACTGACCACAATCCTATGTTATATATCTGAAATTCTATCCTCACATTCTTTCATTCTGCCTTGAATGCTTTCTACAGAGTTTTTAAT
>NW_022943764.1:0-310 GCF_012274545.1 Fukomys damarensis | reverse complement strand
ATCAGCCCCCCCAAATATAAAGACCCGATTCAAAAATGGGCATCCGAAATGAACAGACATTTACCAGACAAAGAAGTCAAAGCAGCACGTAAGTATATGAAAAAAATGTTCCACATCACTGGTCATTCGAGAGATGCAGATGAAAACAACACTGAGATTTCACCTCACCCCACAAAGAATGGCTGCCATCAAGAAATCACACAATAACAAATGTTGGCGGGGTTGTGGGGCGAAAGGTTGGTGGGAGTTCTCCATGGTTGGTGGGAGTTCAGACTGGTGCAACCACTGTGGAAATCAATATGGAGATACC
>NW_022943763.1:0-220 GCF_012274545.1 Fukomys damarensis | reverse complement strand
GTATCTTATTTCTCCATCAATTTTGAAAGACAGTTTTTCAAGGTACATCAATCTGGGTTGAAGGTTGTTTTCTTTTAGGACTTGAAACTTTTCACTTCAAGCTCTCCTTGACTTAGGGTTTGTTTTGAGAAGTCTCCCATGATTCTGATGGGCTTTCCTTTATAGGTGATTTATTTCTTTTTCTAAAATAGATTTTAATCTTCTATTCTTGTATTAAATT
>NW_022943762.1:0-207 GCF_012274545.1 Fukomys damarensis | reverse complement strand
ATAGTCCCCATGAGCCATTGTACCTTATTTGCATGTCAAAGTTTGAGTCCAGTTAAAGGGCTCGAAGTAATGGGAAGTGATGGGCAAGTCTCACAAGGCTACAAGTTGTTTAGTAGGGGGAGGTGAATTTAGTCAGACGGGAGTGAGTTCTTAAGTGGACTTTGCATATTCACTGTAATCTAAATATCTATTTCTCGATTTTTAGGT
>NW_022943761.1:0-228 GCF_012274545.1 Fukomys damarensis | reverse complement strand
AGCATCTCGTGAGTGGAGGCCAGGAGCACGGCTCAGCGTCCCACAATGAACTCGACAATCTCTGTGCACAGAACGCTCAGTTCTGAGGTTGAAGAACATATTCCATGGGACTGACCAGGCTCTAAGTGGCTCTTCGTTTCCATGTTTAAGTGTGGTCAACTGCGACTGGACACTTTGCTGTATTCATCAGGTTCCAATGCTCAACACAGTACCTGGTGTACGGTAAAA
>NW_022943760.1:0-371 GCF_012274545.1 Fukomys damarensis | reverse complement strand
TGCCCGGCCCGATGCAGCCTCCCCTACAGCACCCGGTGACCGCACATCTGCAGAAAGAGGTACTGAGCGAGGCCGAGCTGGGTGAGAGCCACGCAGGTCACCCTGGCGCGGCGGGGGCCTGGTGCTGAGACCTGAGTCGGAGAGGGGCTCTCGCGGGCTTGGGGGCCCTTGCCTCCAGTGCTGGAGTGAGGCCCCGTATTCCCGGAGAGGGCCAAGGGAGCGGGAGGCGTCGGTAGCGTAGCAGGCGTGGAGGCAGCAGTGGCGGGGAGCAGAGGGGCAGGAGGGCAGTCGCCAGCCACCCAGAGCGGTGGGCCTCAGGCCAGGAGGCAGCGCGGTCAGCGAGGGACATCGGCAGAGGCCCCTGGAAGCGG
>NW_022943759.1:0-244 GCF_012274545.1 Fukomys damarensis | reverse complement strand
ATCAGAAGAGACCTAGAATAACAAAAACAATTTGGGGTAAGAATGACAAGGCTGAAGGAATCATAACCTCTGACCTGAAATCGTACTACAGAGCTACTGTGATGAAAAATGCATGGCACTGGCAAAAAAGGGGGCGGGGGGGGGACTGAGGATAAATGCAACAGATTAGAAGGTGCAGTAGCAACTCCAAACACATTTAGCCACCTTACCTCGAAATAGTTAGAAAATGTTTGAATGGATGGAG
>NW_022943758.1:0-262 GCF_012274545.1 Fukomys damarensis | reverse complement strand
ACATTCATGAAGCTGACCGCTTGCGCTTTAAATGGCTAAGCGGCGAGAGAAGGTGTTTCGAGGTTAAAACTGCACTTTTAACGGCAGAAGCCCTCGGCAAAGTGCATTTGTGTGCTAATGTCAAACTGAAGCTATCCCCAAGTACACAGAGTTCTGGAGGCTTGTGTGTACTCAGAGCTCCTAGGCACTCCCTTAGGAATCAAGGGCTTCTGTGCTAAAAGGGCCTCACAACAGTGTTTCAATCTCTGCCAGGCAGAGACCT
>NW_022943757.1:0-257 GCF_012274545.1 Fukomys damarensis | reverse complement strand
CAAAAAAAAATCAGACTTCCCAAATATGAAGACCCAGTTCTAAACTGGGCGTCTGCAATGAACAGACATTTCTCAGACAAAGAAGTAAGAGTAGCAAATTAATATACCAAAAATGTTCAACATCACTGGTCATTCGAGAAATGCAGATGAAAACAGCACTGAGATTCCACCTCACCCCAGAAAGAATAGCTGCTAACAAGAAATCAACCAATAACAAATGCTGGTGGGGATATGGAGAGAAAGGAACCCTTCTCCAT
>NW_022943756.1:0-1508 GCF_012274545.1 Fukomys damarensis | reverse complement strand
TGACTTCCTCTGTGGCTCTGTCACCAGATTGAATACAGTATCATGCCAGCTCTTCAGCTCCTCCCGAGACCAGATCCAGGAACTCAACCATCTTCAGAAAACCATCCGGCTTACTGTAAATAATCAACACTTTTTGCTTCTGTACCAACTAATTAGTATTGTGTTGACCATAACTATTGACCGACACGATAACTCATGGCAGTGTGTAAGACCTGACATTTAGATCTAATTCTTTTCCTGGTTTTCCTCCAACTGTATATGTAGCACAGGGCAAGTCATATAAATCTTTGGTGTTTTATTTTCCCATCTCTAAAGCAAGACAATAGTGCTGTCAGTGTTTATAGCAGAAAGCAGGATACATTTCTGCAAGGGTGGATATGTCCCCTAACCGCACATCACAGGTACATGCAGTGTTGCATGAAAAACTAAACTTTAAATCCATCTTGGCTCACAGAGCTGATGGCTACTGTTAGGCGATGCAGGACTACAACATTTAAATTTACCTTATGTTCATCAACAAAACAAGACTGCCATGTGAGAGAAAGTTGCCTTCAGTCCCATGGTGTTCATTCAATTCCAGAAGTAGCCAGCTTTCAGGGCACCTCAAAGACACAGCGTGCACTTACACCAACACAGCCTTACTTCTCACTCACGAGTCAGCTCACTCTCTCTGTGCATTTGCATATTTCAGTGACAATTATCCACTTTCATGGTAAAGTGGCTACTATTTTTGTGGTTTTAATTTAAATATTTAAGATAATTTAAAATTCGGTGATTGTACCGGTTATCTCACAAAAGCCCAGACAAAGAGTAAACTTCTGCTAAAAGAAAACAAAAATCCCAATAGGCGTAGAGTGCTTTTTCTGCACTGCATTCACCTTGGGATCCCCTGGAAGGCTTTAAAAGTCCTGGGGTGTGACTCCTATTCCCAGAGCTCTGGTTTCTTTGTCTAAGGTGAAGCCATGCATTGTATGTTTGCAGATGATTTGAACAGGCAGGCAAGCGGAGAGAAAGCTTTGGGGAAGATAATTTGATACTAATTTTCACAACACTCCAGGAAGTAGGGCCATGGGTTGTTACTCACATTTCAGATTCGTGTTTACGAAATTTCGGTACGCATACAATTCCCTTCAGGGCTGAGAGGAATCTTCATCTTGACAAGCACACCGGTAATTCTGACACAGAAGTGGCTTGGATTACACGTGGAGAATCACTGCCTAGAGAACAGCAGAGTTAATGCCACAGTTTTAAGCTTGGGATGAGAGTGAAATAGTGAATAAAACCCCTTTATGGTAAACTGCTGCATAATTGTGAAACATTTCGTATTTGTCAGATTTGCAGCTCCCGGAGAAGTGGATCTGAGTGGAGTGAGGTGTCAGAGAGGCAGTGACTGCTTCGCAGAGGCCGAGGTCCCCTTGGAGAGGCTCCAGGGAAACCACGGCGCTGTTCATTTGCTTCTCGTATGACCAGAGCTGTGTCCTCACGTTGTTTTTCCAGCGGTGGCCGCA
>NW_022943755.1:0-869 GCF_012274545.1 Fukomys damarensis | reverse complement strand
AAACTAACATAGCTACACTGCAATACTCATGTACTTGAAATCCAAAGCTATACTTTACCTTAATACTAATCCTAACCCAAAACATCATACCCATAATCCAATAATCAGGTACACAAATTCCAACACTATCCCTAAACCTACCCCAAACACTAACCCTAAACCAAACTCTAAAAGTACTTATCATAGATACACTGGAGAGCACACATACTTGATATGTAATACTATTCCTAATTGTAGAACAAACCATATGCCTAACCCTAATCATCATACTCACATTCCAATGTGCTGGAATTTCAGCGCTACCACTAAGCTTAAACCTAATCCTAATACCATAACACATAAACACCAATAGTTACATAAATTCCAACATTATCCAGAACATTTACCCTAACAAGAATCCCATATCTAAAAATCATACCTATAGCTCAAATCTCTGGTATATAAATTCAAACCCTAAACTTTATGCTAAACTTAACCCTAACAATATGCATCATACCTACAATTGCATACCAAGGTACTTGAATTCCTACACTATCCTAACACTAAGCCTCAAACTAACCATAACTCTATCATACCAAACTCCAATACAAGTGTACTTATATTCCAATGTTATTCCTAACCCCAAACCAAACCTTAACACTAAACCTAACAGGCCTCATCATAGCCAAACTGCAATGCTGAGATATTTGAGATCCAACACTATGCATAACCCCAACCCTAATCCTAACCCTAACCATCATACTTACACTCCAATAATCAGGTACATGAATTAGAATCCCAAACCTAACCCAAAACTGCACCCTAATCCAAAACTGCACCCTAACCCTCAGCTTCATGCCCATAATCCAATGCACAAGTATTTGAATTTC
>NW_022943754.1:0-362 GCF_012274545.1 Fukomys damarensis | reverse complement strand
TGTTTGTCCCTCAGTGGCCCTCCAGTGGCCCTGGAGAATTTCTGCAAGTGTTGAACAAATAAGGTTGGTATACAGAGTGTTTCTGGCAGTGCCTGGCACACAGAATTTGTTCATACATTCCATGCCTAGACAGATCTGGGTCCAGCAGCATCAGGAACCCAGAGTCTACCCGTGTGCATGGTGGTCAGGGGTGTGTGCAGGCTGCTGTCTAAGCGGCGTGCCCTGCCCCATCTGCTCCTGCCCTGACAGTCTGCATGGACCGTTCCTGGAGCGAGCTCGCCCCGCCCACCTCCATCCCGTCATGCCCACTCTGCGCCACTGCTCCAGCCCCAGAGGTGGGCAGTGCCCAGCAGAGGCTGCAG
>NW_022943753.1:0-212 GCF_012274545.1 Fukomys damarensis | reverse complement strand
TACTGATTGAAAATGTAGCTTGTGATAGAGCTGAAAGGCTGTTTGGGATTTCCTACTGCTAACATTACAGATTTTCAAAGTAGGCATGGAAAATGAGATGTGACCTGAGAACGGGTCTGAATCATAGGCTAATGTACAGATGTCCGCACGTTTATATAACTCTATTCATCAAGTCCCCAGGCAGATGACAGCTACCGGAGACAAGAGATAAT
>NW_022943752.1:0-222 GCF_012274545.1 Fukomys damarensis | reverse complement strand
AATAATGAATGCAACTGTACTGTGTACCTAAAATGTACCAATAGACTCAATGAGAAAAAAAAATGTATCCATCCATTGCCATGAAATTAGAGCCATTTATTTAAGTAAAGATTGATGTGGAAAAAAAGTTTACATAATTCCAAAGAATTCCTGGGGCCACTGAGCACTGACATGAAAATAATAACATGGTGAGCTCTGGAAAGCGGTTCAGTGGGGGACAGT
>NW_022943751.1:0-231 GCF_012274545.1 Fukomys damarensis | reverse complement strand
GCATTTTTTTTAGGTCCTCTTGATTTGTTTTGCAATGAGAGTGATGTGTTCAAGTCTCATACTCTTCCCTGTTTCTCTATCTCTTTTGAATCACATGTCAGCTCAGTTTTATTTAGTTGTTCTGGTAGCTGGTGCAGAGAGGTTCACAGAGCCTTCCTCATGGGTTGTGCCTGTAGCATGCTATAGCATCCTTGCTGATGCCTTGTATTCTGCCTTGACTATCGAAAGGAT
>NW_022943750.1:0-1165 GCF_012274545.1 Fukomys damarensis | reverse complement strand
GAAAGGAGTTATCTAAGGAACAGCTGGAGAAAGGAAAGAGGGCCCACTTTTGAGCCTACTTTTTGGGCTAGATCCATATTCTGAGTTAAGCATTAGGCTGGGACCAGGATCTTCATGTTATTTTCACAAGGAAGTAACCAGGTAACTTAGGTTACACACAATATACACAAGTCTCTGGGCGTGTGCTCAGTGGTCTGCCTGCCTTGGCCAACCCCAGCCCTAACGACCATGTTATTGACTCTGCTGATAGGCCACACACGCCCCCAGAGACTATTCCATGACAGATCCTTTAGTGAAGGGGCCACAAAAAGTCAAGATAGGCTGAGCTGTGTCGCTCACTGGCAGGAGTCAAATTGACCAACACCTCAATCCTACCCCAGACACTAATGCCTAAGACCCTCAGCCCCGGACTCGCTCAGGGTACCCCTTTTCTTGCTGGCTGCCCCTACCATACCACATAGAGTGTACTTCAGTTCTCAAATCTTTGATCTTTTCTCTTTTTGGATCTTCTGCTAGTTTTTCAGTGCATCAAGAACCTGGACAAGAACCCCCAATCCAATAACAATATCTAAGGTAATAAACAGCATATGTAAGTAAAAATGTAAAATATGCTATGCAATAATTGTAACCAAATCAAACTAGAAATTAATACAGATACTAGGAATATCTCCAAAAACTTGCAGGTACCAAAGAGGAAGTCTCAAGGAATAAATATGCACTGAGCTGACTAAAAATAGAAATATAACCATTTTTTATAAAATTCACTAGTTTATGAGTTTAATTTATGAAATAACATTCTGCTTTCATGAGAATAGAATTTAATAGCAAAACACACCAAACAGAATGTGTAGTAGATGGTGTCAACCTAGAACCACCCACCTGACTTTGCTGTGTCCATCCTAGGCCCCTCCCCTCCCAGGTAAAGCCCCAAGGCTGGATTTAAATTCCATCACCCTTGCCAGTAATTTTTTAAAGTAGTGTGAGCCACACCTAAACAAGTAGCTGGAAGAAAGTTTTGCAAGAAGCTTCTGTAAGTGGTCTTTCCTACTCCCAGGTGAGAAAGTCGGAGAACTCAGCTTCTCTCCTACCAGAAATGAACAAGGAAACAGCTGTGGTTGCTATTAGCAACAATCCAGTGACCAAGAAAGAAAATAGAATAATAATA
>NW_022943749.1:0-406 GCF_012274545.1 Fukomys damarensis | reverse complement strand
GCTCAGTAATGTGGTTTGAATGCATCCCTCAGAATTTATGTGTTAGAAACTTAATTCCTAAAGGCATATGTTAATGATTTTTGGAGGTGGGTTCTTTGAGAGGTGGAAGATTCTCTGGGCTTGTGAAAACTCTGTGCAGATGAATGAATTAATCCACTTATGGATTAAGAGTTTCGTGGGTTAATCAGTTATTGTGGGAGTAGCTCTGTTATAAAAAGTAAGATCGTACGAGCACAGTTTACAATAGCTAAATATTTGAAAGAGCCCATATGTCCATTAACATGAATAGATAAAGAAAATATGGTATTTATATACAATGGAGTACTGCTCTGCCACAAAGAAAGATAAACTAGAGCCATTTTTAGGTACTCAGATGCATACTGAGATCCTAATTTAAGTGAAATAA
>NW_022943748.1:0-704 GCF_012274545.1 Fukomys damarensis | reverse complement strand
TCAGCTTCCTTGAGTAGCTGGAATTATAGGCATGAACTTCTGTGCCTGCCCACTGTAAAATATGGTATGAGTTTAATTTCATTCTTCTGCATATGGATATGCAGTTTTTCCAGCAACTTTTGTTAAATACTGTTCCTCCTCTCATGTATGTTTTTGGAATTTTGTTGAGAATTAGTTGGATATAGATGTGTGAATTAATTTCCAGGCTACACTGTTCTTTTTGTGTTGGGTTTTTTATTTTTTAATGACAATATGACCTTGTAGTGGTTATTAGAGCTTTATTGTATGTTTTGAGGTCAGGTATTGTGATACCTCCAGCTTTGTTCTTTTTGTTCAGATTGCCTTGGCTACTTGGGGTCCCTTGTGGTTCCTCATTCTAGAAGTAATTCTCCATTATGACTCTTTCTGAACTTCCCTTTACCAAACCAATGAGAAAGGAGGTTAGGAGAGTTAGTGCTAGTTGCTCAAAGCCTGGCAGCTAGTGTGGGGCAGAAGCTTTTCTTGGGCCCAGTGCTGGTATCATCTCAACCCCTCATTCCTCCCATCACACACTTTTTTTTTTGGAAGGGCTCCTTGCTTTGAGTTCACTATCGGAGATGTTTTCATAGATTGTGATGTATAGATCAAAATTAGTTGGGTGTTTTGAAATAAGGAAAAACTGGAGTCATACACTGAAATCTGATTTGTCTTTTCAAAGGAAGAGG
>NW_022943747.1:0-202 GCF_012274545.1 Fukomys damarensis | reverse complement strand
TGAAGCACCCTGCAGCCCAAACCACCTGCCTGAAATTTCTGTCAGCTTCTCCTCAGGCTGTCTTCTGCCCCCACCCCTATCCCATGCTTCTGGTTCCATTTCTACAGCCACCACTAGCAACATCTTTTTGGCGAAATGTGATGGGGTGTGATTTCCATCTCACTTTGACCTTCTTTTCCTTGACCCCAGGCTGCCTTTGGAC
>NW_022943746.1:0-238 GCF_012274545.1 Fukomys damarensis | reverse complement strand
TTGACTCACACCTTTCTGCATGTCATAAACTTTGGGCACTACTTAGCTGGCCAGTGAGCCAGATCTCGCGGCTGTCTGCTCCGTTGATATGGTGAGGATCTATTGCCAACAGCAGGGAGATTGTCCTCAAGCCAGAGGAAAAGCATCCTGCTTGAGAAGGCCAGTCAGACACACCACAAGTGCACACCGGTGTGACTTTCATACATAAAACTTTCCATTGGTTTTGCATTCAGGGCAC
>NW_022943745.1:0-210 GCF_012274545.1 Fukomys damarensis | reverse complement strand
AGATTTAGGGTTTTTTAAACAAATTATTTTTATGATACAAAATTGCTTCCATGACAGTCATGAGAAGGTGCGAATCACCCAAGGGAGGCAGGAGGCAAATCGGTGCAGGCTCGTCAGAGCCCGACTGAAAAGTCTTCCGTACTTAGGAGAAAACAAACCTCATTCAGCAGGAGCAGCCACAGCCATGGCGGCCGTCCTGTGCCCTTGGCA
>NW_022943744.1:0-2161 GCF_012274545.1 Fukomys damarensis | reverse complement strand
TTTTTTTTTTTCCTAATGATCCATACCCATGGTCAGCTACTGATAATTCTAAAATTAATGGGTCACCGCAGCTACAAAGAATGGTTATTCACTTGAGGACTGGTCTTAAATTATTTCACCATCACACTTGAAAAAAGAAGCATGAAAAATACAAGAGGATTCCATCAGGCTTTAACAGAGGCATGTCTCGTGTTTACAGTGAATAAGAAAATGTTCATGAGACAGCAAAACCATGGCTTTGCTTAGAGTTGGGTAGAAACCTCGAGAAAGTTAACCACGTATCTGCTGGATGACCACTGAAAATTGATGAGCCTGGTTCCACAATACAGCCCAGGGAGTGAAAGACATCCTCCACAGCTTTACGCTGCTCTATGAAATTCCTGACACAGGATGCTTATAAAGAACAAATTTATTCACTAATCCTAGCATTCAGGAGGCTGAGGCAGAAGAATCATCATGAGTTCAAGGCCAGCCTGGGCTACATAGTGAGTTGAAGGCCAGCCTGCACTACACAGCAAGGCCCTGTTTCAAAAAACAGAACAAAAGAAAAAGAACAAGTTTATTCAGCTCACAGTTTTGGAGGCTGAAGTCCAAACAGCACAGTTCAAGTGTTGTGGCCAGGGCCCCTCTTACTCAGCTGTGTTAGCTCTTGGTGCAGATAGCAATGGCAGGAAAACAAGTGGCTAAAACCAAGGGCCCCCACAAGAACTGTCTCCCAAGAGCACACCCCCCACCATGACCTAAAGGCCTGCTGCTCGGCCCCAAAGATTTGACCACGTCCCACTAGTACTAGTCTTCCGTCAAACCACAACAAACCATAGCACTGCAGAAGTGAAGGCATGAATTCAAGTGGAGTCCTCACTTGGATGCAATTTTCTTAGCTCTATCTTACCTTCATAAGAGGCAAACTACCCAAAGGGGTAAGCAATGGATCTCAAATTAATTTCCTTATGCAGATCATTTCCTCCTAGAATTGTCTTAAATGACAGCAGGGTACCATCTGTCCCAGGAATACCCACTGCATGTGTTACATGCTGTTTTTGTAAAATTGTAAATGGCAATCACAAGGCAGCTGAGCAGCCCAGGGGAAGACTGCTTTGCCCTTCCTGTACCCTGACCCAACCTGAAGTATTCTAACTTCCATCCAAGCTCATAACCCAATCCACAGAACAAAAGCGAACACAGTATTGTTGCAAAGACTCTGTTTTGTTTTGTTTTGTTCTTGTACCAGGGATCGAACTCTTACGCTTGCAAAGCAGGCGGCAGAACCACTGAGCTAAATCCCCAACTCTAAGGCTTTGTATTTGTTGAAGTGCAAAGAATGGTGTTTGAAACACAGACTGTATTTTAAGCTAGCTTTCCTTCATTGCAAAACAATGAAAAGATGTGGTTTGTCATAGTGACTACAACCACTCTGCACAGACCCACAGGTCAACTTTTACTGGAGATCGGGAAGTGAGCACAGCTGCAGACGTAGCCACATTTGCACCAGGCCCTGATCTGGAAGGTCCCGCTGATTATGTCAGAGGGTGTGTCCCCAGTCTTGTCTTCACATCTACTTTTTAGCTCTAGAATTCAGTAAGTTCCTAAAGCATATAACGTTGGGAGAAACGGGATATTGGGAGTAAATAGAAGCTGAGATTTCCAAGCTGAGGAAATTTGCAGCTCTTGCAAATTCCCAAGCCAAGAGAAAGCTTGATTGGATTAGGGAATGATTAGTACCATCATTCTGCGTGGTTGGACAGCACAACAGTATGGAGGAGTTGGCAATGTGGGCAAGACAGAAAGCTGAAGAACTAAGCAGAGCCTGGGTTCTTTTCAGGCTAATCCAGCATGCATCGGGATCACCTGGAGGGCTTGCTAGACCCAGGGGGTCAGGCCCACTCCCAGAGGTTCAAATCCAGTAGATTGTTGTTTCTTTTTTTACTGGGGATTGAACTCAGGTCTTTGTGCTTGTGAGGCAGGCAGCGGAACCACGAAGCCAAATCGCCAGGCAAAGCCCAGGTTTGATCCAGGTGGCTGCTCTGGTCTCTAAGCATCTCTTTTCTAGTCCTTGAACAGGTGCAGTGTTTGAATAATAATAATGCTTTAGCTTCAGAGGCCACATGCTCAGGTGTGGGGGGGGAGAAGGAGCAGGAGGAGAGGGAGGGGGAGGGAGGGG
>NW_022943743.1:0-288 GCF_012274545.1 Fukomys damarensis | reverse complement strand
GTCTGGTGCCAAGAGGAGTGGAGGGAGAAGGAAAGAGTGCGGGGCAATTGGAGAGGAAGTGGTCGGGCAGGAGAGAGGAGCCCTGGGCGTCTCTGAGGGCTGAATCACACTTCTCTGGGCCATGTTGGGCTGGCGCCTTAGGGTGCTTGACTCTACTGAAACAAACCGGAAGTTGTTGGAACCACATGTCGTGGGCTCTAGTCTCAAATATGTGTCACAGGGAGGTGTCAGGCACTGCAGAACCTGCTGCCAGAAGGTGCCAGTGCGACACTGTGCTTGCCTCCTTTG
>NW_022943742.1:0-215 GCF_012274545.1 Fukomys damarensis | reverse complement strand
TTTACTAACTCAAAATCCCTGGAATGGGATCAAAGTGGCATATTACATATCCTATTAACATGAGAAATGTAAAAGACTTGTTAAGTGCTATAAGAACTGAAAGTCCTTTAAGTAACTTGTTTGATAAATTAATAACAGCAGTTCTGCCCTTATTTTTGTTTGTTCACTCTTTCCATCAGTCAACAAACATTTGAGAGTATCATTTTTTTGTAGGC
>NW_022943741.1:0-278 GCF_012274545.1 Fukomys damarensis | reverse complement strand
TACTCCTCTTGTCTTAACTTTGTTTTAAGCCCCCATTGTAAATGATAAATATCCTTATTGAAAGGTTTATTTACTGTAAGCATATTTTGGATTGCTTCTTGATCTTAATTAACTTTACATGGTTTGAAGGTGATACATTGATGACTACCATAACTGGTCAGTTTGCAAACTGTGCTTCATTATATTGTGGTGCTGACTGTATCAATTAGGATAAGGGATTGTGATTGATTCAATGAGCTGTTTTCTTCAGTATGATGAAAATGAGAATGTCTATGAGT
>NW_022943740.1:0-490 GCF_012274545.1 Fukomys damarensis | reverse complement strand
TGCCTCTCCTGGACATTTCACATAAACGGATTCATAACTCTCTTGTCCTTGTGTGACTGTTTTTCAGTTAGCATAATGTTTTCAAAGTTATCTGTGTTGTAAAATGTACCACTCTATCATTTTTTTAGATGAATCTCTCATGTTTTGCTTATATTCACTGCATGACGACATTTGGGTTGTTTCTATGTCAGAGCTATTTCTTGTACAAGTTTTTCTTGGGTATGTACTTAAGAGTGGAATTGCTGACGTGGATGTTCCTGAGTAGCTAAGTGTGCACCTCTGTGTCCGACTCATACATATTTTATTGCCATAAACTGAAAGTGTCCCTCATCATCTATTACTGCATATATACAAAAATACAAAGTAAATAACGAGTAAAAGGAAACAGTCAGCACATAGATAATTTAACTTCAAAGTTGAAGACATTTGCTTAAATTATTTTTCATATACCTCTGATATGAAACGAGCCATCGTCATTTCTCTCTACCAC
>NW_022943739.1:0-218 GCF_012274545.1 Fukomys damarensis | reverse complement strand
AAGTCCACTTCTTATGGGGAGTACAACTGTAGTCCTTTTTGTTTGTAGGTCGCTGCCTGGCAGCGTTTCATACACTGTTGTGAGGCACTTTTAGCAGAGAAGCCCTTCAGCCCTTAGAGACTGCCTAGCAGTTCTGAGTGCACACAAGCCTCCAGAACTCTCTATGCTTGGAGATAGGTTCAGTTTGCCATTAGAACACAAATGCACTTTGCAGAGGG
>NW_022943738.1:0-322 GCF_012274545.1 Fukomys damarensis | reverse complement strand
AAATTAGGAAAAATAAACTGAAATACGCTGAAAAGGATAACATCAAAACTATTACCCCAGAAAACACTTGTCCTCTCCCATGAAGGCCACTCTCAGTTTATTTCTTTTCTAGTACATGTGCTGCATTTGTTTCTACCTGCCATCCATGCTAGTTTCCCATAAACCCTTTAACATCGCAAGTCCATTGAAGTATGTTTACGGTAGGAAAATCCCATAATGTTGCAAATCAATTTTGTATGATCTGTAACGTACTCAAAGGTTATCATACTATATTTGTGTTAATATATTATTTTACTGTTAAATTAAAAATATTACAGGCAGT
>NW_022943737.1:0-237 GCF_012274545.1 Fukomys damarensis | reverse complement strand
AGATTGTAACAAAGCCCAGGGTCAGTCATTTGGCACAGCCCTTGGTGCAGGCCAAGCAAATTAATGTTTTTTGTTTTAGCCACTCTTGCATCTCTGTGTGTCATTTACCAGTTCCTTCCACAACAAGTTTAATGGACCTGGCATGGCAGGACAGAAGTTAAAGTTGGACACTTTACAGTCAAAACAAAGTAAATCAACTGGACATATTAGTAAATGTGCTGAATATATAAAACATTA
>NW_022943736.1:0-202 GCF_012274545.1 Fukomys damarensis | reverse complement strand
GGAGGTCCCAGCCGAGCTGAAATTATGAGAGAATAGAGCTTTCCAGGGTGAAGGGGCGCATAGGAATGAGAGGCTGGATGTGATGTGTCTCGAGAGCAGAAGGAAGCCAGTGAATGAGGGGTGACAAGGAGGAGACAAAGCCACTAGGAGTCTGTAGTCTGCTCTAAGGGCAGTGGGAAACCACCACATCCACTCCAAAAGC
>NW_022943735.1:0-936 GCF_012274545.1 Fukomys damarensis | reverse complement strand
CTCTTTGCTTCCTGATTGCTATGTGATGGACATTTTTCTCCATTGTGCCCTTTCACCATGTTGTTTTTGTCTTGTACCTGGGAACCATGGACTAATTCCTCTGAGCCCAAAGGAACCTCTCCTTCTTTACATTGCGGATGTCAAGTATTTTGTGCCAGTAAAGGGAAAGTGACTAATACAGAAAATGGTTATAAAAATGGGGTATTGTCGTGACTGCACCAGACTGTGTGATTTACAAGCCTTTGGAATTGGTTTGCAGGAGGAGTGTGGAAAGGTTTGGTCACGTAGGCTAGAGAAGCACTGCAATACTGCCTGTTGAGCTTGATGGGCGATTCTGCCCACAACTCAGAAAAGCAGAATGCTCATGGGAATGTGAAAAGTAAAGGCCAGGCTCATGAAGTTTCAGATGGAAATGAAGACTGTATTTGAAAATGGACTAGAGCTCATGTGTGTGTAACTTCCTGTCTAGAAAAGGGCTTGTTTTCATTTTGCCCATGTCCTAAGACTGTATGAAGCTGAATTTAAAAATGCAGGACTAATTAACCAGATGGAAGAAACTTCATGGCAACTCAGTGTTCAGTACATGGAATGAGTATTGCTGGTTGCTTTCGCCAGATCTACAGTCAGAATCCGGAGCCACAGGGTGTCTTGCTCATTCAGGGACATCTAGGGAGATATTTCTGAGTTCAGCCATCCAGGCACTAAGAGGCCTTTGGAAGTTATGGTCCATGTATTCTTGGCTACTCCTTGTGCTAGTGACAGACCTTGGTACTGTTTTTCCAGGCATGCAGGATGCAAGAGTTACGAGGTCATGGAAGCTTCCATCTGTATTTCAGAAGAAGCCTTCAGAGGCCAGTCAAAAAAAGGTGTGGCAGGGTCACAGTCTTTGCCGTATACCTCTGCATGGGCAATGCTTGAAGCTGTGTTAATGAAGCC
>NW_022943734.1:0-288 GCF_012274545.1 Fukomys damarensis | reverse complement strand
ATGAAGGGGATTGACCAAAGGCAAGAAATTGTGCAATAAGCCAAGACCGAAAGGGCTCTAGCTGTTTGGGAAGAAATCAGCTCTTTCATCAAGGAAATGTAGTTTCATTTATATGTATATCAATTAAGTTACAATTAGTTTCAGTTTTATATAGCAGAAACCCCAGCAAAAGGACTTAAATACATAAAAGCTTCTCTTGCATATAAAATAATTTTGAAAATGGATAGGTCCAAGTTTTAGTGGCAGCACCACAAATAAGACTTCAGTTTGTGCAAGGTAGGGTAAGAA
>NW_022943733.1:0-252 GCF_012274545.1 Fukomys damarensis | reverse complement strand
GCTATATATATTTCTAGTTTCTCACTCTTTATGGAGTAGTACTCCATTTTATAGAAAAACCATGTTATCTTGATTCATTCTACAGTTGATGGGCATTTGCACTATTTCCAAATTTTAGTTATTACAAACTGTGCAACCATAAACATGGTCACACACATATCATTGTGGTATGATTCTTTCAATTTGGGGGGGGGGAGATACCCAGTAGAGGGATAGCTGGGTCAAATGGAATCTCTAATCCTAGATCTTTCA
>NW_022943732.1:0-217 GCF_012274545.1 Fukomys damarensis | reverse complement strand
CCTCAGCCTCCTGGGTAGCTGGGGCTACACGTGCTAAACTAATTCTCTTCTCTTAATGGGGTGTGGCCTGTGCAAAACAACAGCCAGTCTTCTTAGAAAAGTGGCCCCAACACAAAACTAGATACATAGCAGTAAAGTGAATAAGGTTTAGTATGTAAACTTGCTACACACGTTTCTTCTCAGACCTGTTTTCCCCACTTCCATATTCTTGACTGTT
>NW_022943731.1:0-222 GCF_012274545.1 Fukomys damarensis | reverse complement strand
TCCATGGAGCATGAACAGCTGAAAAGGCCTCCATGATTCTGGGTCCTAAAACCCAGTGAGGCTTCAGAAGTTCGAGGGAGGAATGAGAAACCCAGGAAGGAATACACCAGGCTAGATGGTACACAGGTCTTTATTAGTCTTGCCAGATGGCACTCCTGCAGCCAGGTAGCTCAGAGAGGCAACTGCGCAGGGGCTGAGGTCCTTTTTATAGGGTTTTTCTAA
>NW_022943730.1:0-227 GCF_012274545.1 Fukomys damarensis | reverse complement strand
CAGTTGCAGCCACATTTGCTAGAGGCCAAACAAGAAAACCGAAAGCTGCTGAAATATGGGGGGGTCTAACTTGCTCTGGCCTACGGCAGCTTTCTCACCTCCAGAAACTCAGGTGTCTGTCCCAGTCTCAGACTTAAGTTCATATCAAATCCGCAAAGTTCATGAATAATTGAGAATAAAACATTGCACTGATATTTTCTCAGTTCAATTTTGCTTTCATTCCAAGT
>NW_022943729.1:0-268 GCF_012274545.1 Fukomys damarensis | reverse complement strand
AGAAGATGTGTTTTTTTCTATAAAATGGAATGCTATTCATCCATAAAGAATGAGAAATTAGATAAATTCATAGGAAAATGGATACATATTGAGGCCATATTCTTAAGTGAAACAAGTAAGTCACACATGTGTAAATACCAAATAGTTTCTCTGGTATGAAAAACTATAATTGTAAATAAGATCCTAAAAGTATACTTGACAATGTGAAACAGGAAGGAAGGGGCTAATGGTGTAGGGAAAGTGGGAGGGGTAGGGGAAAGGTAATAAG
>NW_022943728.1:0-617 GCF_012274545.1 Fukomys damarensis | reverse complement strand
TGGTAAACTCACAGAGTTGCAGCACCTTTCTCTGTGGAGTACTTAACATTCATGAAACTGACTTCTTTCGCTTTAAATGGCTAAGCAGCGAGAGAAGGGGTTTTCCGGGGAATACTGACCTTTAAACCGCAGATGCCATCTGTAAAGTGCATTTCTGTTCCAACATCGAACTGAACCTGTCCCCAAGTATACAGAGTTCTGGAGGCTTGTGTGCACACAGAGATGCTAGGCACTCTCTTAGGCCTGAAGGACTTCTCTGCTAAAAGTGCCTCACAACAGTATTTCAATCTCTGCCAGGCAGAAACAAAAAAAAAAAAGGAATACAGTTGTGGTCCACATAAGAGGTGGACTTCACTGGTAAACTCACAGAGTTGAACCACATTTCTCTGTGGAGTACTTCACATTCATGTAATTGACCGCTTTCGATTTAAACGGCTAAGCAGCGAGAGAAGCTGTTTGCCGGGGAAAACTGCACTTGAAACCGCAGAATACCTCTGCAAAGTGCGTTTGCGTTCTAAAGTCAAACTGAACCTCTCCCCAAGAATACAGAGTACTGGAAGTTTGTGTGCACTCAGAGCTGCTAGGCACTCTCTTAGGCCTGAAGGACTTCTCTGCTA
>NW_022943727.1:0-248 GCF_012274545.1 Fukomys damarensis | reverse complement strand
TTTATGGCCAAATATCAAAGTCACTAACCTTAGTTTCACTGTTTTTGGCAAAGGGGCCTCTAATACACAAAATACCATAAATACTGTGCTATCTCTAGCCAAAGGATAGAAGAAAGCTGTCTTGTCCTGTGTTGATGCCCCATATGTTCTGTTAATAGGAAATACACAGATTATATATGAAAATAATAAGGAATATAATATTAATTGTTCTAATTGTATTTTATCTAATTGTATCACTAATGTATCTG
>NW_022943726.1:0-231 GCF_012274545.1 Fukomys damarensis | reverse complement strand
AAGGGGCTGACTGGGGCCCTCCTGGAGGCAGCCTGATGGTTTGAGTGGCAGCCAGGGAGGGTCCCCTGGGTGGGCCGGCCGTGGAAGATGACACTGCTGGCCACTGAGCGACTGGGGCTCTGGGCCTTTGATTCCCATTTGCCAAGTGGGGGTGAAGGTGTCCCCAGAAGGAGGGGCTGGACGGCATGGGAGCTGTTGCCCTTGGGTGCTTCCAAGGCTTCCCGCACCCAG
>NW_022943725.1:0-1142 GCF_012274545.1 Fukomys damarensis | reverse complement strand
GTAATTGGAAAGCACCAGCCCTAGTACTGATCCCCATCATCTATCAGGCACTAAGTGGCAGCACTGTTCTAAAGAACACACATGCATAACAAACCTGTTTAAGCTCCACAACAGCCTCGAGTCCGGTACCTGAGCAATTCAGTGATTTTTACAAGGTCAAGGACAAAACAGCAGGGTGAGGACCGAAACTCAGAGCACTCAACACCAGCATTCTCTGGCCTATGCCACAGGAATGAAGGAGCGCGGGTGAGTGGAAGTCTACGCTCGAGAAAGTGTGACCTGTCTGACTCCTGACCGTGCTGACTCCAGCAGGCAAGCTTATCTGCAACAGGCACACGTCACACACACAACACACACATATGCACATCCCACGTGTGTCTCCTCTGCTTGGAATAACTGCTGCGAGTAATGGTGAACTAGGTCCGGATCCTGAAAACTCAGCGCTGTCTTCTCAGACTCCTCTCCTTGCACAGCCCCAGGAAGCTTCCCAGTGTTGGCTTCATCTAGCTGTGTGCGATCCTTTTGTCATTCCCTACCCCTCTACAGCCCCAACTCGCCCATCTGTAGCGTTATCCCCTTGTTTAATACTGGTACACAATTTAATGGGTTTGGTCAGTATTCCTTCCCTTCTTGAGGACGGCATCTTCTCCCCCCAGCCCGCCCACTTGTGTCTATTTTCATGCCTGTGATGCACCCAAGTTCAATAACAAGGGTCCCCGAGGGTGACGTGCACATGGTTGAGACTGAGTTCCTGTCTGGCTGCTGATCATCGGCAGGGGACTCCATTTCCTTTGAACGCAGCAACCAGACCTCCACGTGGGTGCAGCAGGGTGGGCACCATGAAGCCCTCTCTGCCATCGCCTGGTCTAGTTACACAAGAATACTGGAGCCCCATGCAACATGTAGGCCTCGACTTACTTCTCTCTGAAATTCTCAAAGGAACCTGGTGAGAGTCTGACGAGCAGTATTTGATATAAAATAGAAAGTCTGGTTGAAATAGGAATCACAAACTAAGTAATTTGAGGTAACATCACCAAAATCAAATCACTATAATTGGGATAAATGAAAATGGCATTCTGTACACAATCAAATGGAATCATTCTTCTAGTCTTAAATTTTTTTTTTTTTTTTTTTTTTTTTAC
>NW_022943724.1:0-207 GCF_012274545.1 Fukomys damarensis | reverse complement strand
GTTATTAAATAAATGATATGTAAGATCTGACTGTGTTTTGGGAGGCAAAATATCAAAGTACAGTAATATTGCAACATTAAACCACAAATGCATCTTTTAAAAAAGTGCAGTCACATATTTATGTTAAATTAAGGGATATTTGGGGGTTATATTTCTTAAGTGGATTGAGTGACAGGTACAGGGTATTAACAGTTATAATTAATATTA
>NW_022943723.1:0-211 GCF_012274545.1 Fukomys damarensis | reverse complement strand
CTATGGATGCCCCTCTAGGGCACTCACCTCAGTGACCATCTCTTCCTATCCTGGGAGGCAGGGCTTGGTAAAGAGCACAATTAAAATCAAAGTATAGAGATACTTTTATTACCCTCTGCCAGACTTGCCTGAGGATTGCAGTCAGGAAGATAGGTATGAAGGAAAAGGTTCTTCTTCTTGGGAGCTGCTAACCTGGTGTGTCAATTTCACA
>NW_022943722.1:0-262 GCF_012274545.1 Fukomys damarensis | reverse complement strand
AAAACTACTCTCTATGCCCCAATCTGGCTCATTTCCTCTTTTTGTAAATAAAATTCTGTTACAGCACATACATGCTCGGTGTCTATGTTTTATATACGACTGCTCTCCTGATACAGTGGTAGAAATCAATTGATTCCAAAGAGGATGTGTGGATCTAAAAGCCATAAATAATTATTGCCCAGTTCTTTACCAAAAATGATGGCTGATTACAAATAATTTCTTTTTCGTCTATTATGCACGCCACACAGCTGAGACAATTATA
>NW_022943721.1:0-1972 GCF_012274545.1 Fukomys damarensis | reverse complement strand
AAACACTATGAGTTTTTAGCATCTTAACTTTAAGCTACTTCTGGAACATCCATGTGCAGCGGTAAAGTGGAGAGATGACTCCGTTAATCCACTGCCCACAGCTGGGCTGGAAATTGGATTGAGAGTCATAGGCGTGCAGATGGAATATAAAGCGACGGTGATCGCTGGCATCACCTGGGTGGGAGGATCATTGAAGACGGAAAAGATGCACCAGATCAGAATTCTTCAGCATGCTTGAGTGTGCAGGAGGCAGAGCCAGCCAAGGAGAAGTGAAGAAGCAGCCAGAGAAAGGAACAGCTATAAAGAAAAGCTGGTGCATGAAAGAGAGACAGTCAACTCCTAGAACACCACTGAGCAGTCTCCTGAGATGAGGAGTGGAACATGTTTGGATTCGCCAACCTTCAAGTCTTAGAGACATCAGCAAAGAGAGTGGTAACAGAAACCAGAATGAGATTAACTAAACTGAGGAAAAGAGGTGCCAAGTGTTCATTTGTGGTAGCAATGATAACGTGAAAGCAGTCTACTCTGTTTATGAAAGTGTAGTCACGGCTGGTGGCTTTAGGAAAGCATGGGAAAGTTAGGGCATTGGGTTTGTCCTGGCTGAGATTTCACCACACAAGAAAAATGAAGGGAGAGGGGAACATGGAGATGAAGAAATAAAATAAACTCTAAGCTGATCAAGGAGAGAAAGGAAGATAGGGAGCAGGTAGCACTAATAGATCAGAAGTCTCCAAGAAGTCAAAGGGCTGGATCAGAGAGGGTACACCAGCAGATAAGGTGAAATTACAGGAGATAGCAGCCAGAGGAGGGATCTGACTTTTGAGAATTTATTAAATTGTGTGATACTAAATCTATGCTGTGACTTTGGAAATCAGTGGTTGGAAAGAGGAGGCAGAAAGACTCCGTGGAGATGAGGAGGATGAGGATCTGAGAAGCCAAAGATGATGAGTGATCTGCCTGGACATTGAAGTTGCTTTGAATTTTGATGAGCACCTAAAGCCATACCTGAATGAGACAGGGACCAGAAAGTCAGTAATGGCAGTGAGCAAACAGAGAAGGGGGAATGTCTCAGAAAATAGGATTTCTGTACAAGCAAGGTGAGAGGGTGGTCTGGAAGCAAAAGTGGAAAGCAAAAATCCCCCTTATTGAGAGGAGGAAATAGCCCAAGGAAATGGCGCTCATGCAGGGGTAGGGGTCTTCATTCCCTCTGGAAGAGACCTCTACAATCTCTAGTAGAGTCTATGATGGTAAGTGCAAGGAATGGTTGCACCTAATTAGGGATCTTCAGTCCCTGCTCTAAGAAAGACTTTCTGTAACTCAGGGCAGGCAGTATGGAGCAGTGAGGTAATCTTTAGAACATAGTGAAAGATCCCCAGTGTTTTTTACACCACTTCTGAGAAGCACAGTAAAGTAAATAAAGACATAACTGAGCTGGATGAGACCAAAGAAGATTGGCTGAAGCAACTAAATGGGAAGGAGGAAAGTATAGCACCACCAGAGGGTAGAAGGGTGAAAAAGAAAACTGGAGGCCTTGAGCAGAGGAAAAGAACAGGCTGTGTCCTAAGTCTTGGCCCTAGTGAGAAGGAAAAAGAGCCTCACATGGAAGGGAAAATGCCTCCAGCCTGGATACACACAGCTTCTAATAGAGTGCACCAGGGCCTTGTGCTGTTCCTAGAGGAGTAAAAAGGAGAAGGGACTACAAAGGGCACAGAAGAGAGCAGAGACAAGGGAGATCAGTGGTCATCTATAAACACAACAGTCTTCACAGCAACTTAGAAAAGGAATTTCCTTTAGCCCCTAAATCAGTGCTGGATCTATGTGTTATATATCAAGGGGGAATTATGCACACATCTAACTACCACAATAAGATGGCAGCAGGTAACATGAAAGGTAGAAAAGGGTTTTCTTCAGTGGTTAGGAAAAAAAAAAGATATGTCTAAGTAGGTGATCAGGAAGTTATTTGCAGTGAGAA
>NW_022943720.1:0-224 GCF_012274545.1 Fukomys damarensis | reverse complement strand
AATGTAAGCGCTAGATGAACTAAGGGCATTTAAAAATAATATTCCAGATTCTGCCTTCTAGGATTCTGACTCAAGAGATCTGGGATTGTATCACCTAACATGAAGTTTTCAAGCATGTAGTTGATTCTGATAGTGGAAATATATTTGGAAGACACTGATTCAGAATCCTCAAAATGACACACATTAAATATTTTTATTGTTGATTTGAATTATCTATACCACTC
>NW_022943719.1:0-387 GCF_012274545.1 Fukomys damarensis | reverse complement strand
AGGAAAATTTTCAAGTGATAACACTGTAACAAATGGAATAAAACTCTAAGTGCTTTTCAAATATGGAGACTATGAATAAAATCAGTAAGCTACTACATATTGATTAAATTGTCACTACTTTATTCTTGGAGTTACCATAAATTCCAGATTTAGAGTGGCTTCAAAGCTCAGAAATCACACACTGAATGTGCATTAGTCACTGTGCTAAGCACTGACTTTGTAAAAAGAACAACGGTCGGTCATGTAGCAAGACTCGATCACATGACTAATCTTCTGTGCAGTGTGATGAGTGTGTAGGCATCCTGTGGGCCCTGAGGTGGAAGCCTTACGCTGAGGATGGTAAAGGACAAACTGAAACGAGCCCAGGAGCCTGAGCCCTTCCTGAAG
>NW_022943718.1:0-213 GCF_012274545.1 Fukomys damarensis | reverse complement strand
AAATTAAATTATTTTTCCATTTATTTTGATTTTAAACAAAATTCAGTGTGTGAATTGTAAAGACGATCAACTCTGGAAACATGCTTTGTGCTGGTGAAAAGGAAGAAAAGCATTTTCAAATAAACTTCTACTTGCTCTAAAGAAAATAGCATTTCTGGGACCTAGACCAGAGCAGCAGCCTGCGCCCTCCCCACCCATGCCCAATCTCTCTTC
>NW_022943717.1:0-362 GCF_012274545.1 Fukomys damarensis | reverse complement strand
TAGAGATACAGCTTTCTGTACAGTCTTATATGTATCAAGGGCAGATCAAAATGTAACTCCACAGTTTCAGTACAGGATTGGCACAAATACACCTACTTTATCATCACTTTTTTGAGGGCCTACATTTTCAAAGGTCACCTCTTCAGAAAAGCCATACTTGATCATTATTTCAATTTCTCTGTTACTTTCACTATTTGATTCTTTTTCATAGCTTCTGTTCCTACCTTTGTTATAATAAATACTTCTTCATATGTTCTTTGTATGAATCACAAAAATGAAAGCTTCATGAAAGCAAGGGTCTTTTATTTTGTTCACTGTTGTAACATAGCTGGCACATAGACTACTTTATGACATGTAGTAAG
>NW_022943716.1:0-660 GCF_012274545.1 Fukomys damarensis | reverse complement strand
CGCCCCACGTTCTCAGCAGACACATTTGGGTTCCTCTCTCGTCGCCCTTCCCAAGAAGCAGAACACCGCGTCCGCTTAAGAGAGAAACTTTGTCCCATGATGGCTACACCGGGGTAGGAAGTGAGGCAGCCGAAACGCAAGGCAGGGGTCGGGTGGTGGAGCTCTAAAGGAGTGGGGTCCTCAGATGTCCGAGAAACGCAGTGATCTCTGGGGTGGGGGCGCTAGCCGGCATCCGGCGCCCCTCCCCCTCCCAGACAGGCGGGGGGCGGCAATTCCAAGATCTCTGGCTCCCTGGAAATGTGAGGCGAGGTCTGCGGCTGCCTTTTCAGACTGGGGTGGGGGATTCATTCCTCCTGGAGTGAAGTTATAGCTGGGCTGGTAAGTTGCTTGCTGTCCATGACTTGGCATCCTGCCTGGGATCTGAGTGCTGTCTTCTGCCGCCTTGGCTTCTATTGATCCCTGGATTGGCCTGGTCCCACCTCTCTGCTTCCCTCTCCTGCTCTTCCAGCTCATTTCTTCTGCAAGAGCACCGAGGTTGGCTAGGAGCAAAGTGCTAGGACCCTGGTCCTGCTGGGGCTTGGGAAGTCTTGGAGTTTGCTATTCCTTCTCTCTGCCTAAAACAAAGGCCACAGGACCCAGATGCAGGGCATGGGGGCACTG
>NW_022943715.1:0-359 GCF_012274545.1 Fukomys damarensis | reverse complement strand
GGTCATGAATATGGTTGATACCACCCACCAAGTGCCACCAGGACTGAGGGACAAAAGTCCTCATTGTCCTCAGAGCCTCCTCTAAATTGTTTCTTTAAGCAGGAGCGAGGAGACTGTCCTGAATGGAAGGGCATGACACGCAGGGGCTAGCCTGTTGCTGCTGTCCGCACAGTACCCAAAATCCACCCCTCCCAGGCAACCGTGACCGCAGTTCTGGACTGCTAACTCATCGGCATTATGACAGCTGAGCTTTGCAATGGCCGTAACACTCACTGTGCAGTCTCACACTCTGCCATCCTCTGTGGAAACTGAATTGATATTTGGGACTTCCAACTTTGCCTCACTGACACTGATCCTAC
>NW_022943714.1:0-1648 GCF_012274545.1 Fukomys damarensis | reverse complement strand
CAGCTTTATTCAGCTATTGGAAGACAAATGGCTGTATACAGGCAATGCATTTTTATTTTTTTCTGCCCTTTGCCCATTTATTTCTACATGTGTCATTTACTGTGATTTATGTTTCAATAAGAACCTCTATATATAGGGTATGAAGGCTTCTTTTCGGCTTTCGGCAGAGCTCAAAAGAATGCAAACATTAAACTATGTTAAAAATGTGTCACTTTTAATCACACAATAACAGGGGTAGGAGGAACATAAAAATGTTAAGATTTTCCTCTTAATGTTGTCATTCATTTCAAAGTGGAAGATTACAGATGTTACTTTTTAGGACTAAATAGCTGTACTTTGGACTAATCTAATAGAAATACTTCGCTATATTTTTCATTAACATATGTGACATTAAACACGTAGGGAAATTCCATTAACACTTCCATTAAGAAAACTAGTCAGAAATGCAATTAGAGTGATTTTACTTACCCTACGCTTTTGAGTTTAACATAGTGGGATGAGTAATACATTAGACTGGATAAGTGAGGAATAAACTTGAGAGACTGTGTGTGTTTATGCACAGGAGAAAGAAGAGAGGGAGGGAGAGGGAAAGAGGGAGAGAGAGGTAAGGAGAGAGAGAAATGTTGTTGCTCGGATAAACTATTTAGGATTCAGTCTTGCTCCAGCGGCTCTCACAACTGATGTATCAATGGCACGAGGTTTTTCTAACCCTGTCTCATCAGTTTCTCCTTGAATTTTTAGCGCTGACATTTATTTGAACACCACCAGCCAAGTTATTATCTTTTTTCATCCCACTGAGCTATGAAAGCCAAATTCCCTTTGAAGTCAATAGTAACGATAATGATAAAAACCTCACATTTGCTTATCATTCTGAGAATCAAAGAGCATAAGATACTCCACAGACACGATCTTGTTAACCTTATAATGAAGTCCTTTCTGATACTGTGCATACGAATCTGGAAAAGGTTCAAAGACATGGCCGTAGAGTGCATTATTGGCAGACTCAGATCACACTTCATAGGTTCTCTCAAGAATGGTTTTGACATCTTAACTTCATTTTAAAACCAGATAATCAGGAAAGGTGAAAAAAATGAAAAAAAAACCTGGTCCTTTATTAGACACGATCTTGTTAACCTTATAATGAAGTCCTTTCTGATACTGTGCATACGAATCTGGAAAAGGTTCAAAGACATGGCCGTAGAGTGCATTATTGGCAGACTCAGATCACACTTCATAGGTTCTCTCAAGAATGGTTTTGACATCTTAACTTCATTTTAAAACCAGATAATCAGGAAAGGTGAAAAAAATGAAAAAAAAACCTGGTCCTTTACTGAATTTTCTTAATCTTTAATAAGTCTGTTCTTAGTGACTCTGTAGAAAATGAAACCTGCAGGCTTAGGTTTATTTACATCCCGCATATTAGGTTTGCATACTGTGAATCTCAATGATCTGAACTATACCCCTTCCTCTTTAGCAAATGCTGTGATAACCACCAAGCCTGTTAAATCTCTAGCATATTACAAGCAGCTTAGGTATAGATTTTGAATCATTTCCAAAATAAATAATCTTCAAATTATGGGGAGGTTAATGCTGTAAAAAAGATAGACTATTCATATTTTCTGCCCAACATAACCCAAACATATTAGGA
>NW_022943713.1:0-2047 GCF_012274545.1 Fukomys damarensis | reverse complement strand
ATCTATCATCTCTTTTTATTTCTTTCTCTCTGTGTCTGTCTCTCTCCCTCCTTCCATCCCTCCCTTCCTCCCCCCACCCCTCTGTTTCATGGGAATTGATTCCACAGTCTTTGCACTGAGCTCCATCTGCAGTCCTTTAAAAAATGTTTTTCTTAAAATTTTAGACAAGGTCTTACTAAATTGCCCAGACTGGGCTAGAACTTGTGATCCTCCTGCCTCAGCCTACCAGAATGTGTCACCACACCCAGATTGAGGTTGTCTTTAAATAGGTGTACTGTGGGCAAGCAGACTGTGGGCAAGAGGAAGTGCGGGACACAGGAAGGGGCTGGCTATTGGCAATGAGATCACTAGAGGAATAAAAACTTCAATACCTGGACTGTGACTACTGACCCACAGGAGAAATGGGCTCTGGCCTAGAAACCTTTGCCAAGGATCCTTGCTAGAAACAGCTTTATCACAAGTGGGCTCAGTTTGTCTCCTTTTATATATTATCCTGTGAATTTTTGATTGCAGGAAATGCATGTGTTGCCTTAGGTACGGATTGTATCTAGCAAACATTCTGACATCTGAATGAATGTGGTTTCCTTCACAGCCAGATATCTCTCCATCCTATCAGAACGATGTACTCTCAGAACACAGTTTGCCAAGAGATGAACACTCCAGAAAACACAATGAGCATTGCTGGTCACACGCAAGGGAGTAGAAATGGGTGTGGGAAGGTGACCCGAGGCACACGCTGGGTGGGAGGAGCCAATGGCCAGCCAGCAGTTACCTCGGCAGAATGCATGGAGTAATTGGGCGGCAGCTTCTCCAAGGCAACTGGGAGACAGTAGGATCCTGTTTGAAGACGTTCGTTTAAGAGAATTGGCAGCCACTGAAACAGATGATGCAAAGAAGACAGTGGTATTTATTACCACATATATCTAGCAATTTATCCAGCTCACAAAATCAAATGCAACTAAACAATGATTTGATATTGACCAGGTCTCTTTTTGGCAGTAATTTCTTCCCAGTTCTTTGCATTTTTAAATTCCCTGAGAGTCCCCAAGATAGTGACATCAATGAGTTACTGTTTTCAGTGCCAAAGCAGTAGTATTTTTCTTACAGAATTTGTCTTATTTGTCTGTGTCTGAACATTGTGCTCATTTTAACTTTTCTATTTTTTAAGAAATAACTTTTTTCCCCGAGGGATAAAGAGGTAGTTGTTCCACATGTGAAGCACATATATTAACTTTGGAAACAATGAACACTGCAGTGCTATTTTTTTTTAAACAAATGAGTATTTTTCCAGTATCTATCACCCACACTCGCCCTTCACTTGTGAAATTTGTCATTTGTTAAGTCAAACCATTTCTGCTCTTTGCTATAATCTAGTTCAGCACATTTCGCTACTTCTGACAGGAAAAAAGCTAGTAAGTAGAAGAAAATAGTTGTTGATCTCTGGAGAGACCTTGGCTGCACCAGCGATTGCAGGGAGAATCAACTGGCAAGTTCAAAACAACTCACTGAATATCCCAGGAGACTTTCCACAGAGGCCCCTTCCTTCTGCTTGCAGCTGATATGATAGAAGGTGAATAGGAGGTGATGATTTACTGTGAGCTTAGCAGGGACCTTAATTTTCACTTCTTCATAAAAGTCAGGAGACCTGTTTCAAAAGCACATCATTTACAAGTAACTTTTAGCAAGAAGGATCACATCTCTGACAGTCAATTGCAATGCCATGAACTCTGCTCCCGAGTTTGCCTGAGTGGTACTGAGCTTTTCATTTTAAATTATTCTGCTCCTAGCTGGAAGTCCCTGAGACCAAGCTTATGTTATCGGATGCACTTCACCCACATAAAACTGCATACAAACTAAAGGCTTTATCATAGGAAAAGAAGTTCCCAAACAAAATAGGAAGACCCAACAAGCTAATCTGATAAGGTGATGACGATGAGAGTCCTGCTATGACCTCTTTCCCTACCTCAACCCCAAGGGCAGGGCCTGGCATGGGGCTGTGCTCATCAAAGGACTGGAGAAACAAACGGATGATGCAGGAAAAAAAAAA
>NW_022943712.1:0-292 GCF_012274545.1 Fukomys damarensis | reverse complement strand
AAAAAAAATCTAAATTAGAGAAAAACTCATTTTTTTGAAAAAAGCCAAACTAAAGCAAACAAACAAAGCATATGTGTCCCTCCCTTGAGTAAGGCAAAGTATAAATGAAGAGCACAATAAAAGATGGATAAAATAATATGAAATGAAAGAAAAAGTCCAAAAGAGAAGGGAAGTTGTGAGGCATATGGGAAAGGAAAGAAGGGAAAGGAATAAATATGAGAAAAGGAAAAAATGGAAATAAAGTTTTTGTAAATAGGGAGGGCAGAAAGGCTGTAGCGAGGGCAGGGGAATG
>NW_022943711.1:0-274 GCF_012274545.1 Fukomys damarensis | reverse complement strand
CTTATGTTCATAAAATTCACCTTTTTAAACAGTAGTTTGATGACTTTGAAAAATCTGTACATTTCTGTTACTACCAAAATCACAGCATGGAACACGTCTACGTTTCCAGTTTCCTTATGCGTCTTCTCAGTTCTGCTTTCTCTACTTCCTACCCATCACCACTTCAAGCTGCTGGCAGTTAGCAATAGACTTTTGCCACTTATAGATTAGGTTAGTCTATTTTAGAGTTTCACATAAATGAACTTACTCTATACTCTTTTTTTTTTTTTTTTTT
>NW_022943710.1:0-314 GCF_012274545.1 Fukomys damarensis | reverse complement strand
GAGGCCAGCCTGGGCTACACAGTGAGTCAGTATCGAGACTGTCTCAAAAAACCAACCAACCAAACAAACAAACGCGTGTTTCCCCAGCCCCACGCGGGGAGAGCGTCACGGAGACGTGGGGAGATGTGGGAGGCCCGGCTTTGCTGCTCCCTGGCAGGGACTTCTCCGTGTAAATAGGCAGCAGAGCTGGTGACATCACCGCTGTTCAGCACATCGGAGCCCAGTCCCTCTCTCCCCTTCTCCTCACCCCGGGACAGACGCTCGCCCGGAGGGTCCCCTGAGGCGGAGGGAGGGGGCCCGGTTCTGCCTGCCGT
>NW_022943709.1:0-210 GCF_012274545.1 Fukomys damarensis | reverse complement strand
TAAGCCACCACCTGATTCCTAAGCTCCCAGCAGGCGGTCTTTGCAATCCGGCACCGGGGCTGAACCTAAGGCGCAATCTCATGCTGCTACCACCTAGGTAACCCACACGCCAATAGCCAGGGAGAGAAACTGCCAGCCTATCGCCCGCTGGAATCCTGTCTATCCCCAGCGCTAACAGGAGCCCTGACCTGAGAGCAGGGACTTCTACTC
>NW_022943708.1:0-217 GCF_012274545.1 Fukomys damarensis | reverse complement strand
TGGTAAACTCACAGAGTTGCAGCACCTTTCTCTGTGGAGTACTTCATATTCATGAAACTGAACTCTTTTGCTTTAAACGGTAACCGGCGAGAGAAGCTGTTTCCCGGAGAAAACTGCACTTTGAACCGCAGAAGCACTCTGCAAAGTGCGTTTTGGTTCTAACGTCAATCTCAACCTATCCCCAAGTATACAGAGATCCGCAGGCTTGTGTGCACTC
>NW_022943707.1:0-815 GCF_012274545.1 Fukomys damarensis | reverse complement strand
CAATAATCTGTGCATACTTGTTATATCCAAGTTATCCCAAATGTATTCACAGATACATTTGCTCCCTTTTCTTTACCCATTTATCTGTTGAGAGACATACAAGCTGCCTCCAGGATTTAGCTCATATGACGTATGCCACTATAAACATCAGTATGCTTGCATCGCTGTAATATTATGTCTTTAGCTCTTTAGGGAAGACACCTGAAAGAAGAGTGTGTCAAATGGAATTGTGGCATTTATACATGATGAATACCACTCAGCCATAAATAAGAACAAATTTGAGACATTTGCATATATGTGGAAAACATGTTAAGTGCAATAAAACATACATACAAGCTTAAATACCATATAGTAACTCGTGTTTAAGCAAGGCAAAGCATAAACAAAGAGCAAAACAGAGAGGTAAATCTTTTACAAAATGGGAAGGGGTCCGAGAGACAGAAGGCAAGGGGAGGGGAGAATGGGGTGGTGAAGTAAAAAGGTTTCAGATGTGTCAGGCACACCTACAAAATACACATGATTAATTTAAGTCACATACATGAACTAAAAACAATAATATCAGTAGTAAGGAAAATAGAAAAAGGAGATGGAGGGAGGAAGGTGGTGTGGAGAGGAAGGGGAAAGAAAATATGTCATGTACGTGTACCTGCACACTAAGACGAGTGCAAACTTCATGTACTACAAACATGTACTATTAAAATAACATTTAAATAACAAAAACCTTTAAAAAATGATATTAAATATAATGAAATAGTCAACAAGAATCTACAATACAGCATTTGTTGCTGATTATAAGTATCTGTAACAATAAGTAC
>NW_022943706.1:0-465 GCF_012274545.1 Fukomys damarensis | reverse complement strand
GTAGTACATATGAAGAACAGAAAGAGGCTGGCAGGCTCTGTGTCGACGTCAGCATTTTATTTCCATGTCCTCCATTTAATGAATGAGACAGATGAGGATGGGCAAATACAAGGCTGAAGCCAGCCTGTAAAGCCAAGGCAGAGCTGGCCACACGAAACCCTGGTTTCCCAACAACTGACCTGAATATGTCCCATTACGCTGTGGCCCTTAGAGAAGGCTTGTGCCCCTCTCTTCTATTAATGACCGCATCACTTGGCACTTTGCAGGCCCCTCCTTAAGGTTCAGCAAAATTTTCACTGTGTAAGAGTAAAAAGTGGTTTCGATACTCTCTCCAGAGCGTGCGATTTCTAACGTGAGCTGACGCAGAGCAGTTTTGGGAACAAATTTAATATAAAAGTACCAAGTATGCAAAGCGGGTAGGAAGCCGAACTTTAGAAAGGAGCTGGAGAGATCACGAACTACTGC
>NW_022943705.1:0-203 GCF_012274545.1 Fukomys damarensis | reverse complement strand
AGTAGGGTGAGAGCTCGATGATGGGGACGGGACAGGCTCCCCACTCCACTCCCCGCGTCGCCTACATTTCGGGGGGCGGGGGGCCCCGTTCTGGCGACCTTCAGTGTTTGGAATGACGTAGGAAGGGAAGTCCCTCCCCGAGGGCTCAGGCTGAGGGTGAGGGTTAGGATGAGGATTCCGGTGAGTGACAGCCTCGCAGTTTC
>NW_022943704.1:0-236 GCF_012274545.1 Fukomys damarensis | reverse complement strand
TCTCATGGCCAGTTTGGCTCACTTAATAAATTAGCATTCTATTTTTTTGTTGTTGTTGTTGTTCTTGTTGTTGTTGTTTCCTCATTGAGTTTGTTGGTACATTTTAGGTATACAATAAAGTTACATTCATTATTGGGATCTTGTACTTTTACATGACAGGACTTGGTTCTCATTTTTTTCCTGTACCTGCCATCCCTTCACCCCCTCTTACCCTCCCCATTTACAAACATTTTAAT
>NW_022943703.1:0-249 GCF_012274545.1 Fukomys damarensis | reverse complement strand
TGTGCCCAAGCCACCAGGCCTGAGCAGAGGGCCCAGCTCCGTGGTGAGTACTTGCCTAGCCTGCGGGGGGCCCTGGGGTCCATCCTCAGCAAAAACACAAAAGCAAGAGACACATTCCACGAACACTTCCTCCAGTGCTGTGCCCTCCAAGCGTCTGACTTGAGTCCTGGAACAAACCCAGCTTTGCCAAAGGCCCTGGAGGGATGGCAGGTCCCAGTGACCCTGTCCTGCAGCTGAGCGGGCTGCACT
>NW_022943702.1:0-1098 GCF_012274545.1 Fukomys damarensis | reverse complement strand
GCACCATCACCAGTGTGGTAGCCAGCTGCACTGGCACTGCCTCGGGTGTCATGTCCTTTGGTGGCCTGGCTCAGACACCTGTCACAGCAAGGGCCAGTCTGGCACTCACTGCAGCAGGGACCGCACTGGGAGTAGCAAGTGGTGTGAGGAGCATTTCCTCTACTGCAGTGTAGCACAGCAAAACATCATCAGTTCAACAAGAGGCAAAAAGTTTGATTTCAGGTAACAAGAAAAAACTGACAAGGTTTACAGGAAGTGTGGGTTATTTTGCACCCAGAGTTGTTTCCTTAAGTGAAAACCAGGTGCAATTTCTGAAAGACTTTAGGGAGAGCATGCATGCTATCAAGCTGGCCATGGGTGACCCTGGGTTAATAAGCACAATCATGGCAAGCTTAGGGATAGGAAACAAAACAATTCAAGGTGGTACAAAGTTGGATTTAGGTGCTGCAAGGCTTCCTGGGACAATTACAAGAGGAACCAAGATATCCACTGTGGCTGCTGGAGCTTCTGGCTTCAGGTGAGAAATTTACAACCTTGAGCAAGACTCAGTGCACTTGCATGAAGGTAAAAGTCAGATTTGAGTGAAGCACTGCAGAAGCAGCCGTGGAACTGGATAGCATGTTGGAGCACCTCCAGCACTGCCTAGCTCTTCAGAACAGCACCAAGATCAGGAAAGATGTACCAGAGAAAGACATGGACTAACGGGCATTTCATTAGAAGGAAGACAGCAATCTGGCTGTTAAGAAGTCTGGAGTTTTGTATATGAATGCTGCACAGGAGAGATGAAAGCAGACAGCAGATGACAGAGGGAAGGCAGGAAACAGTCTAAATAAGGTAAGACAGAATGAGTGAGTGTGGGGAATGGGAGGAAATAGTTTATTCGGGCCCACGAATACACGGAGGTCTGAATGGAAGCAGGTACAGAAAAAAGGAATGGGGAAGGTCAGGAAAAGTAAGGAGTTGAAAATAGGAGAAGCCAGAATTTGAACTGTTGGAATGTAAGAGAAAAAACAGAAGCTATACTAGAGAGCTACACTCTCCATAGTGCAAGATCCCAGCAACAATAAAGCCTATCCCTGCTGGTCTCTAAAAAAAAAA
>NW_022943701.1:0-219 GCF_012274545.1 Fukomys damarensis | reverse complement strand
TATATTTATATAAAAAGAGCAATAATACTACTATGTTATGCATCAATAGCAGCAACATCTTTTCCAAGTTCTGCAGTTATCCGAACAAAATTATAGACAATCAGCACACTCCATTAAAAAAAACAAAAACAAAAAAATAAAGAGAAGAATAATACTCAGAAAACAGCAAAATTCTGTTGCTGTTGTGGTACCTGGCACCATTTTTTTTATTAGCATCTT
>NW_022943700.1:0-284 GCF_012274545.1 Fukomys damarensis | reverse complement strand
AATTAGAATTATCTTACCAAGTGTCTTATGAAAATATAAAAATATTAAAATCAATATACTGAAACATTTTTTAAAACAATATCAAAATTTCATTATAATTTCTAATAATTAAAGTATGAACCATTGTAGCAAACCAAGAGATCATATGACTGAAGGAGACTTGGAATCAGTTTATTTAGGTTGGGCTTTCTGGCTAATATGATACTTCTAAAGAACCAATACAAGAAAATTGAAGTGAATTTCTCTAGTTACCTAGTTTTCCCTTTGAAAAAGCCAAAAGGAAA
>NW_022943699.1:0-275 GCF_012274545.1 Fukomys damarensis | reverse complement strand
CACTGTAGGAGTTTGCCAAAAACAGAGTATGAGGAGAAGGCCTTTCTGGACAAAGATCGGGCAGTGCTCCTCTGTTCCTATTTGCCTCTATTTCTCTGATTCTCCTCAGACATTTCCAGCACCTGCCACCAACGCTCTGGACTTGCCAGACTCCATGCCTGACCCACTTCTGACCAACCGTAGTCGCTCTCCTCCTGGACACCGGGTCACACATCCTATCTTTCCCTCCTCCTTTCTCAGATCACCATGTCCTTCTGTCCTCAGAAAAACTTCCT
>NW_022943698.1:0-328 GCF_012274545.1 Fukomys damarensis | reverse complement strand
GCGAGAGAAGCTGTTTCCCGGGGAAAACTGCACTTTAAACGGCAGAATCCCTCTGCAAAGTGCTTTTGTGTTCTAATGTCAAACGGAACCTATCCCCAAGTATACAGAGTACTGGAGGCTTGTGTGCACTCAGAGATGCTAGGCACTCTCTTAGGCCTGAAGGACTTCTCTGCTAAAAGTGCCTCACAACAGTGTTTCAATCTCTGCCAGGCAGAGACCTACAAACAAAAAGGAATACAGTTGTACATCTCATACGATGTGGATCTCACTGGTAAACTCACACAGGTGCAGCACCTTTCTCTGTGGAGTGCTTCACATTCATGAAAGT
>NW_022943697.1:0-470 GCF_012274545.1 Fukomys damarensis | reverse complement strand
TGGGCCCAGGGAGAGCCTCCTGTGTCTCTGGCCCAGCCCTTGGATGGCCCTGGGGCCTGGGCAGGGACAAGCTGGCCTTTCCTGGGGGTGGGAGGGGGTGGACTGAGGACGCCAGGCATAAGGTGCATGGGTGGCCCACTGCCTGCCTCTGTTCCTGGGTTCCCAGGCCAGCATCACACCTGAGGATCTAGGCATCTGTGATCCCTGGGCTTGCTGGCCCCGACCTCCCTTCTTTGAGACCCCAGGACCTTTGCACACCTGCTCTTCACCTACGTGACACCTACTGCCCATACACTGCTCATCTCTTCTTTGTTGTCTCTTAGCTTTTTATTTGACCTACAGCAGAGTGCAAATGTAGTCCAGTGATCCTCCACATAACCTTCTCCCCAGCTCAGCAATTGTCCGGGTTGATGCTCCTGAACCATTTGACAGATGGCGATGTGTGAGAACAACCACTCCAAACCTTGGCC
>NW_022943696.1:0-316 GCF_012274545.1 Fukomys damarensis | reverse complement strand
GCAGGGGAAACCTGTAATAGAACTGAGTGGAGTTCAACCCTGAGGGTAAGGAAACTAAAGTTATGCCATGTAGATTGTATTCAGTCTCAGTCATAGGGAACAGCTATTGGCTAGCTGAGACCAGGGGATTTGGTTCTGCATATGGCTGTGCATGAGGTATAATATGACATCAGAGACAGCCTGAAAGAGGACCTTCAAATTCTTTTTTTTTCCTCTCTCTCTTTTTCCTTTTTTCCTCATTCCACCCTAAAATTTCTTTCTTTTTTCCGTCCTTTCTCTCCAACTCAGTCTCTTGCTCCACCATACTGTCCCTCAT
>NW_022943695.1:0-1340 GCF_012274545.1 Fukomys damarensis | reverse complement strand
AAAAAGAGAGAAGGGATTTTATAAATATTTTGGAAATATGGTAGCTTCCATGAGTCCCACAGAATTACTATCAGAAGGCAGAAGATAGGCCAGGGATCTGGAACGTTGTGAATGAGGGAAGAAATCACAGACTCTGAAGTTGAAAACAGAAGTGGGGTCAGAACTCAAAGAACTTCCTGCCGTGAGGGGTCAGGCATTATAAAACATGTGGGCGGAGGACTCTGGGAGAGATAGTAAGAGTGTTTGATTCTCTGCCCCCCATCTCTCACCCCCTCTCCCTTCCCAATCCCTTCCTTCCCTCCCTCCCTCCTTCCTTCTTGCTTTCTTTATTCTCAGTGATCCCAAAGATGGAACCCAGAATCTTGTAGTAGGCACTCTAACACTGAGCTACATCCCCAACTCTAAAAATGGGCTTTTATTTTGAAACAGGGTCTCACTACGTAGCCCAGATTGGCCTTGAATTTGCAGCCCTCTGGCCTCCCCTCCAGTGTCCCTGGAATTACAGGTGTGTGCCACTAGACCACCTTGATTTACATTTTAAGAACACCACTCTGTGGTGTGTATAGAATGGATTGTAAGAAGGTGATAGTGGGCAGAGGAAGACCATTTGGAATCCTCACACAGGACTCTCAGTGAGGGTTAGTAGTACTGATGAAGGTGAAAGAAGAAAGAAATTCTGGAATATGTGATTTATGGAGGGTATGTGGAGGCACTGCTCCCTGGGTCCTTGCTGTTTCTTCACGTCTCTTGGCGAGACTATGTTTTCTGGGTAATAACCCCCTGCAGCGGAAACAGTCTTGGAAGATGGAGGCCGTGTCTGCCCAGGGCCAAGGATAGGCATGTTGAAGGACCTTTGTAAGACTTGTGTTCCTCAGTTCAATGTTCCTTGTCAGTGAAAGTGTCATGACCCTCTCTTCGCACTGTCCTGTGGGAACTGGAGCTAGAGGATGTTACAGCTGATACTCAGGCTGGAGCTGCTGAGGAATAAACAACGTCGTCTTCAACTCCAAGGTCTTTCTTCCGTCTTCTGCATTCACAAAATCGAGAACGCCCACCTTGGGAACTTGCAGGTGGAAGCTAAGACTGTTCAGAGTTCTTGGCAAGAGCCTTAGACTCCCTGATGGAGGGGGTGGTGAGTACGAGAAACCCAAGAGGACATGAGACATTGCAAGAGGTGATTCCTGGTGACCCACAGAGGCCTGAGACACAGGCCTGTTGTAAGCCAAGGTGATTCATGTAGAGAGAGTTGTCCACAAGCAGGAAACGTCAGATCTTCGTCCCAGGTAATGGACAGAACTTTTTTTTTCATTTTATTGAGTTTATTGGTATATTCTAGGTAT
>NW_022943694.1:0-227 GCF_012274545.1 Fukomys damarensis | reverse complement strand
AGAGGACTCCAGAGCTGCTGCAGGAAGTGACAAGAAAGGTAGGGCCGGGGTGGGTGTGGTCAAGTGAGGGGAACGAATGGTTCTGTGTTTTTTATTGTAACACATTTTTAAGCTCTGAGGCTGAATAAGAAGGAGGTGGTTTACTGGTGGGGTTGGGGTGGGGAAATGGGAGAGAGTGAAGACAACGTGGAGCCTTACAGGGATGGAGGACAGGAAATGAGGGCGAG
>NW_022943693.1:0-248 GCF_012274545.1 Fukomys damarensis | reverse complement strand
ATTTGCAAGTCAGATTATTTTGTCTCAGCAACAAAAGACTGATACGGGGTTCTTTGGCAGCTGTAATCTGGTGTAGTCAAAGGGAGACACTAAAGGAGGACTTGGGGAAGGGGGACTCCTTTCTCTATATGTCACTCTTCTCTCTCTGTCTTTCTTCTCTCTCTTTCTCTCCATCTCTCCCGCTGTACCTCTGGTGCAGTATCCTGTAACAGTTGGGTCTTCTTTGTGGCCTCACCTTCTGCCCACAA
>NW_022943692.1:0-259 GCF_012274545.1 Fukomys damarensis | reverse complement strand
GGCATCTGAAATGAACAGACATTTCTCAAAGAAGTAAAAGTAGCAAGTAAATATATGAAAAAAATGTTCTACATCAATGGTCATTCGAGAAATGCAGATGAAAACAACACTGAGATTCCACCTCACCCCCCAAAGAATGGCTACTGTCAAGAAATGACATGATAACAAATATTGGCATGGTTGTGGGGAGAAAGGGATCCTTCTCCATTGTTGGTGGGAGTGCAGACTGGTGCTACCACTATGGAAATCAATATGGAGA
>NW_022943691.1:0-303 GCF_012274545.1 Fukomys damarensis | reverse complement strand
CCCCCACCCCCCCCGCAGCCTGCCAGCCTCCATCCTGCATCCTGTCTCTGTGGATTTAACTCCTCCAGATAGAAGGAGGGAAAGTTTAATCAACTTTTTAATTCAGGAAAGTTTCAGATTTACAGAAAAAGTGCATGATAGTTCAGAGAGCTCCCACGCAGCCCATGCTGTCTCCTACTAGCTTCTCACACCAGTGCACAGCAGGGGCAGCAGGCAGCAAGCCTGTCTTGCACGTTGTTGTTAACCATGGTCTACTCTTTGTTTAGACTTCCTTGGCTCTTGTCTCCTGTCCTTTCTGCTCAA
>NW_022943690.1:0-206 GCF_012274545.1 Fukomys damarensis | reverse complement strand
ATTGAAAAAGTCTGTGTTTAGTACTGTATATCCATTTTTAGAAGACAGAGATTGTGTGTTTTCGTTTTCCACAGAAGAATTTTACTCTTCAGATACCAGGAGAATCAGATATGCATCCATTTGTTGTGTTCATTACCCTGATGCAGAGTTACAACTCAATGGACCTCAGTAGGCTCAGAGGTGTCAAGAAAACTGGGGCACTGTGT
>NW_022943689.1:0-212 GCF_012274545.1 Fukomys damarensis | reverse complement strand
ACAACCAAAGAGCTGGTCCAGAGTCATGAATTCTACCTTTCACACAGGGATGGTGTTCAAATTTTAGATTCACTTAATAGTTCTCTAAATGAGCATTGAAATTATTTTCTTGGTGACAGATGAGGAACCTGAGGCAAAAACAGAGGTAGAGTCACTTGCTCAAACCACCATAGCTAGGAAAAGAGAGGTAGAATTCAGATACAGACCAAAAG
>NW_022943688.1:0-223 GCF_012274545.1 Fukomys damarensis | reverse complement strand
ACTGGCAAAATGAAAACTTGTATATCAAAAGGCAACATCAAGAGAATGAAAGGACTAATGGGGAAAAAAAAAGAGAGAGAGAATGAAAGGACAATTCACAGAATGGGAGAAGATATTTGCAAACCATATACCTGATAAGGAGTAAGTATCCAGAATACATAAAGAAGTCCTGTAACTCAACAACAAGTAATGGGAAAAGGCCTTCCATAGAATTCTCCACATA
>NW_022943687.1:0-221 GCF_012274545.1 Fukomys damarensis | reverse complement strand
TTTCTAGGGAGCCCCCACAGGAGGGTGGTTATTCCCACATCCATCAGCAACCCCACAGACGGGGGGTCAGGCAATAGACAGGGGCAGAATCGCCTCTGCTGTCACCACTCACAAGTGGCTACGACAGCAGTGGGCCACGCGGAACACTCTTCCGACTGTAAGTGCTTCCACTAAGACTACCTCTGGTCCAAACCCTGCGGTATGAATGAGCTAAGTGACAA
>NW_022943686.1:0-1213 GCF_012274545.1 Fukomys damarensis | reverse complement strand
TAACTTCTTTTGAAACTATTAAATATAGAATTGCTTCTTTTAAATTTAATAAAAATCATAAGGATTCTTTTGCATTTTATTAAAATAGGCTTCTTTTAAATTTAATAGAAAGGGAAGAGATGTTGGGGACCAAGGCCCCTGTGCGTCTCCACCCTCCGTGTGTGCCCCTCCATCATGTGTGTATGTGTGCCCCTGATAGGAACTTTACACCCTCCGGGGGACATTCTGACCCCTCCCGGGAACATTCTGGCCATACCCTACCTTATCTAGCTAGACCAGCCTAGGTTAGGTAACCTAGCAACCAGGAAACTCCCTGCTCATCCCTGCCTGCATAAAAGCTGCTGTGTGAGAAATAAAAATTGTCAAATTTTGACCATCTAAAAGAGCTCTGTCCGGTTCCTGTCTTCCTGCGTCGTTCCCGTTGCCGTTCCGGGTGGTCCCCTCCTCGAGCCCTACTAATAACGAACCCCCCCGGCCGGGGCAGTAAGTGAAGTTCTCCACAGAGAAAGGTGCTGCAATGCAGAGCGTTTACCAGTGAAGTTCACACTTTATATGGAGTAAAACTGTATTCCCTCTTTTTTGTAGGTCTCTGCCTGGCAAAGATTGAAACACTGTTGTGAGGAACTTTAGCAGAAAATCCCCTAAGGCCTAAGAGAGTTCCTAGCAGCTCTGAGTGCACACAAGCCTCCAGAATCCTGTATACTTGGGGATAGGTTGAGTTTGAAATTAGAACAAAAGCGCACTCCGCAGAGTGCTTCTCCTGCTTAAACTGCAGTTTTCCCCCGGAAATAGCTTCTTTTGCTATTAGCCCTTTGAAACCAAAGCTGTCAGTTGCTTGAATGTGAAGTACTCCACAGAGAAAGATGCTGCAACGCCATGAATTTACCAGTGAAGTCCACACCTATATGAAGTACAACTGTATTCCCTTTTGCTTGTAGGGCTCTGCCTGGCAGAGATTCAAACAATGTTGTTAGGCACTTTAGCATAAAAGCCCTTAAGGCCTAAGAGAGTACCTAGCAACTCTGAGTGCACACAAGCCTCCAGAATCCTGTATACTTGGGGTTATATTCAATTTGAAGTCAGAACACAAACACATTGCTCAGAGTGCTTCTGTGGTTTAAATTCTATTTTTCCCAGGGAAACAGCTTCTTTCGCCACTTAGGACTTTGAAACCAAAGCGTTCAGTTTTCTGACTGTGAATTACTCCACAGAG
>NW_022943685.1:0-591 GCF_012274545.1 Fukomys damarensis | reverse complement strand
CCCCAGGTGCAGAAACTGCGAGGCTGTCACTCACCGGAATCCTCATCTGAACCCTCACCCTCATCCTGATCTCAGGGCTAGGGACTTACCTTCCTACGTCATTCCGAACACTGAAGGTCACATGAACAGGTGCCCCCCGCTTCCTGAAATGTAGACGACCCGACGCCGGAAGTGGAATGGGGAGCCTGTCCCGTCCCCATCATCGAGCTCTCACCCTACTCCCTGCCCCGTTACTACCCTCTAGCACCGCGGTGCGCTGCGCGGGTCCTTGGAAATACCCAGTGCATCCCAAGTTCGTGAAACACGCTGTGCTCACCTTCCCTCGCACAGGCAAACTACCCGGTAGGTGACTTCTTTCCGGATCACGCTCACCAACTCTAACCCTAACCGTAAGCCACCACCTGATTCCTAAACTCCCAGCAGGCGGTCCTTGAAATCCAGCACTGGGGCTGAGCCTCAGGAGCAATCTCATGACGCTACCACCTTGGGAACCCATACGCCAATAGCCAGGGAGAGAAACTGCCAGCATATCACCCACCGAAATCCTGTCTATCCCCAGCGCTAACAGGAGCCCTGACCCGACAGCAGGGA
>NW_022943684.1:0-386 GCF_012274545.1 Fukomys damarensis | reverse complement strand
GATTGGGAATCATTCACTTTTTCACACGCACAGAGCAAGTTTCAATTCCTGGTGCATCTGCAGACTCTGGGCTACTGTGTTTGGGTTTCCTGCACCGCTGGGGATTCTCAGTTTGTAAAAACTTCTCTCCTTGGAACAAATCCTGGAAGCCTGACATTAATGAGTCCAGGCCATCCCCGTCCCTTCAATGGTAGGTTTTGTTCTACTTTGGAATATTCTGCTTAGGGAGAAGAGCTTTCTCTACCAGCTGTTTTCTTCCTTCAGCAAGCCCCAGCTTCAGTATGCAAGCTCTGAGAGGCACAGAGCTGGCCCTTGTCCTGAAGGTAGTAGGTGAGAGAAAGTCATTTCACTATCACTATTGGGTGCCTGGAACATGCTTGTTTTTT
>NW_022943683.1:0-246 GCF_012274545.1 Fukomys damarensis | reverse complement strand
TTGCACATGGTACTTTGGAAATCAGTCAGACAAACTCATACTGCATTTATTAGGTTTGTTGTTGTTGACATAGGAGTTTAGAGATTTTGCAATGACTTTTTTCATATGGGTAGGACTGAGCAAATGAATAAATGTTAACTATGCTGGTGGCCACATTTTCAGTTAGAGAAGGGAGGCATAGTGAGTCAAGGTTTGCACTTGGAGATACTGCTATGAATACAATATCTGTGTATTTATATATATGTA
>NW_022943682.1:0-200 GCF_012274545.1 Fukomys damarensis | reverse complement strand
CCCAAAGTCGCGGGCTTCGGGGCTGAGCGCGACTGCAGGGCCAGTCGGGCAGAAGCGGGCAGCGACCTGGAATCGGAGGAGCGGTGGTGTGGATGCGTCTGGGCTTGCTGCCTGTGAGTAACGCGATGGAGAAGTAGCTAGTGGCACCAGGGCTTGGTCCCGCGGGATGGGCGTGTTCTGGCCGGGGGGGGGGGGGCCGG
>NW_022943681.1:0-208 GCF_012274545.1 Fukomys damarensis | reverse complement strand
TTATTTATAGTGCCTTAAGGAAAAAAAAAAAAAAACCTACAAGTTACAATTTGACCACATTAAAATGCCACATAAAACATGGAAATTTGATAGGTTATGAGGTTATGTATTAAATGTGAAACTAAGGAAAATGATGTAGTAACATATGAGAATACAAAACAAGTGAGAGCACAAGGTAATTTTTTATCCTTCTTATTTCCCAATCAGA
>NW_022943680.1:0-230 GCF_012274545.1 Fukomys damarensis | reverse complement strand
AACACAAACACTCAGACACAATGCAGCGAAACTGCACAGGGGCACAGAAGAAATCCAGTGAGAGGACAGGGATCAGGCTCAAGGCCATGGGAAAGCGCCTCAGCGGTGCTGGCCAACAGCAACCAGGAAGCCAGGACAGAAGGCCGGGTCTCCACCAGCCCAGAGACCACAGCTGCCAACGAGAGAGCTGTCCTCTCCTAAAACACTCTCCACAATCAGACAGAACTAAA
>NW_022943679.1:0-746 GCF_012274545.1 Fukomys damarensis | reverse complement strand
AGGCTAAAGCAGGAGAATTACAGTGCAGAACTTGCCTACCGTGTTCAAGGCCATAGGTTTGATCCCCAATGCCACACACAAATGCTCAGGAGTCAGGCATGATGGCCTGCATCTATCATCCCAGCTACTCAGGAAGCTGAAGCAGGACTACTACTGTTTGAGGCCAGCCTAGGTAACATAACCAGAACCCAGCTCGAAAAAGAAAAGAAAAAGCCCAGTCTTCCATAGCTAGAAGGAGAAGGAAGGGTGTTATCATTCACTGAGAAGGAGGACACAGAAGACAGCAATTTTCGAAGAGGACTGAGGTGAGCTCCATGTGGACCTGGAAGACATCCTGTTGTCTAGTCACAGTTAAATATGCGGGCCATCTGAACTGGAAACACACATTCCAAACTCAGCCACATGTACAGGTAACTGAAGCCTTGAAAAGACTCCCAGTGATCACCTGGGGGGACCGCAAACTATAGAAGAGAACCAGAAAGAGAAAAGCCAACAGGTAAGAAGAATCAAGTGGAAGTGATGAGGGGCTTCCAGGAGAAAGTTATCAACAATGCTCCTACCAGAGTTCGGACGTCAAATTTATCAATTAAAAGCTGGACAAGTCTAGGGGATTAGCTCCGTGGTGCCGCCACCTGCCTCAAGCGCAAGGAAGTGAATTTGATCCCCAGTACCAAAACAAAGGGCTGCTGGACAATCTAGGAAGAGCTGTTTTAAAATAGTAACATCAGCAGAATCAGATTATAATG
>NW_022943678.1:630-847 GCF_012274545.1 Fukomys damarensis | reverse complement strand
GTCCAGACTGAAGGACAACCCAGGCAGACAAAGACCAGTCCTGTAGGATGTTATAAATGCCATAATTGCCGTGTAAACACCAGGAACTGATAGGAAAAAAGAGTTCCCAGTCCCACTGAGGAGACTTAGGAGGCTGCTGCAGGCCACAGATTTACCCACTTGGAAGGATGGCGAAAAAGTCTGGAGATGGTCGGTTATAACTGTTCAAAAGTCCTGT
>NW_022943678.1:0-266 GCF_012274545.1 Fukomys damarensis | reverse complement strand
GCATTATGACAGCTGAGCTTTGTCATGGCCCTAACACTCACTGTGCACTCTGACACTCTGCTAGCCTCTGTGGACACTGAATTGATATCTGGGCCTTCCAACTTTGCCTCACTGACTCTGATCCTACTTCTCCCAATATATATCCTCAATATCTAGTTCCTCACTCAAAATTGCAGTCCTACCCACCTCATGTGTACATTGAGGTAACACGACGCATTGAACAGAACAATGGCCTTGGCTCAATGGGTGGAATAAACATAAGTAGC
>NW_022943677.1:408-610 GCF_012274545.1 Fukomys damarensis | reverse complement strand
AAAAAAAATTTTCAGAATCACAAAGAGAAACATACTACCATTTCCTGATACTGATAGCAACCATTCCTAACAGAGTAAACTACCAGAACCTGTCCTATTGCCTCAGACACACCTCAGAGCATGAGCTGCAAATCAACTAGAAATTTTTTAAAAATCCCAAAGAATTCTCATATATGAGACCATTTTATAGTTGTCAAACAAG
>NW_022943677.1:0-278 GCF_012274545.1 Fukomys damarensis | reverse complement strand
AAAAAAAAAAGGCATAAGACAAAGAGAAGAAACTGAAAAAAGATTACAATTCTTGATTACCTAAATGAGTCAAAATCCAGAATCTCATGAAAATATTTCAGGAATGCCATGAAACTAAAGCAAACTCTTACCTTCTTTCAAAGATTTCCCTGGGGAGAGATGAAGAAAAAATAACTCCCCACACTCTAGATGTCAAGTGTTCTGAGCTTGTGTCCCTCCAGTATGGAAGAATATATTCCAAGGGTCATCAGAAGTTAAAGGTAGGAAATGTTTATAAA
>NW_022943676.1:0-658 GCF_012274545.1 Fukomys damarensis | reverse complement strand
TTTTAGAGCAGCAATAAAGCTACTAGTTTTCTATTATTTGATAATCATAACAAAGGAAGGTATTTTTCATGTTATTAATTTCTCCTACCCGATGAACCAGGAGATGCTCACAGGGCAATGATATCTAAAACCAGGGCCATACAATCTATTCTTTTATTCATGAAAGGGGACTGAACATTTACCTGAGAATATGCATGTCTTCTCTTGCCAGGCACTCTTTTCCATTATAATCTCCTAATTCTAACTGGGTGCATCCTGTCTCTGTGACTTACACGAGAAGTTATTTCTTAAATCTCATCCTCAGGGCTTATTCTTTCATTTACTTTGTGAACCTAGTTTTGTGGCCTAACACATAACCCCATTATCCATTCTGTAACTTAGCATATCATTTCCTCTCAAGCTTATCAGCCTTACAGGTTTGGTATAGAGAAAATTCATCTTTTTATCCAGCATAAAAATTTTTTTTAAAGAATGAAGTAGCACTTTGTGCTCCAATTAAGTGAGACTCTGTCCTATAATATTGCCTAGTGCCTTCGTACCTCCATGCTTTTTCTATTCCTTCTTTTCTCCCCTTTTCCATTCCCTTAAGTCCTCCCTACCCCATACACACATCATGAATTTTACCTTTCCTTGTTGCCTCCAATGGAATTTCCTTGAT
>NW_022943675.1:0-1748 GCF_012274545.1 Fukomys damarensis | reverse complement strand
ACACACACACACAAACACACACAAACATATACACTCAAATTTATTTTATGTCTATTTGTTGAAATATATTGTTAATTAGTGCCTTTTGGTACTGATTTGAGTCTAATACTACATGGCTTATTCTAGTACTTCTCTCTGCTTATTTGTAACTGTTTTTGACATTGGAAAACCAACTTAAAACCTTTAATGATATTTTCTTTTTCCTCAGTATAATATAATCAAAATAATGGTCTGTAGGCTCAAACTTGTACTCGGTCTGCTTACTGTTATATATACTATCGTATATACTTACCTAGAGTCATTGGCCTCATTTTCCAATATAAAAGTCTATTTAATTGCAATATCTGCTCTAGAGTTACTTTGTTATTTGCTCTGCAAGTTCATCTGCAGTGTTACCTCTTTGACATAGAGATCTTCTCTGACCATGTCTTTTATGTCTCTGTCACATTACCTGATTAGTTTACTGCAGTGACAGTAATTGAAAATACCTTTGCTATTGGTTCACTTGTTTATATTTTATCTCTTAAACTGAAATATGATGAGAGGGAAAGGCTTCCTTCTGGTTTTATTTTCTTCCACTGTATCAGTGCATAGTGCAGTTTTGGACATATAGTAGGCACTTAATGATTGCTGAGATAGTGAAACATCAATTGACTCACAATATTGAGAGTCTATTCTACCAAGTTTGGACATCATGAATTGGCTGTGATCTTAATCTGTGTTGATCACCTTTCTGTTGCTGTGACAAAGTAATTGAGATAATCAAAAAAGAAGAAAGATTTATTTTGCTCATAATTTCAGAGATTTCCATCCATAGTGGACTGGCCATGCTGCTTTGAACCTGTGGAAACACCACCCATCATTGTGACCACGTGTAGTGGAGGAGACTACTCACCATACCAGATCCAGGAAGCCACAAAAGCAAGAGGAAAGGACTAAAATTCCAATATCTGCGTCAAAGGTGTACCCTCAAAGACCTGACCTCCTTCAGTTAGACTCCCTACAGAAAGATTCCACCACCTCCGTCTCGTGCCACAGGCAGGTGACCAAGTCTTTAGCATGTGGAACTTTGAAAGACATTTGAGATCCAAAACATAACACAATCTATACAACTGTAAGAATTCAGAAGCTTCTGTGTGGGGAGACAAATGTGGAGTTACACTGATCTAAAAGGATCATTTTTTCAAATGGGTACAACAGAAGAATAAAAGAAGGCAGTTAGGAATATTGGCCTAAATAAAAGCTGGACAGCAGAAGAACAGCCACAGCATGAAAGTTGCTGGTAATATGTTTTCACAAAATTAGCCAAAGCAGTGTACAGCTGCTGAGGATGATAAAAAACAGAAAGACAGGGTGACCAAGACTTCTCCATTTTAACATTTTATACTGAATGATTGGATTTATGGCTAAACTCTAGCACAACTAGACAGCTACTGATATCACTTGTATTTTTCTGACCTATGTTTTGGAAAGAGTAGCTGTCTGTGTTGTTTGGAGAAGATGAATGTCTGTGAAAGAAGTCAGCATTGGTTAGCTTTTGAATTCCTTATTAGTACATAGTCATCTTGGTAGAATGCCAAATAGAATATTTCAAGTTGCTGTGATCAATTAATTCTTGTCTTCCTCCATCCTCTGTGGAAATCCATTTGTTAGAAGGAATTCCTCCCGGCAACAACTAAATCAGCAAATGGAGCCTATGTCTATTCTTGCTGCACTTACTTGTGTTTTTTCTGGTTATTTCCCCAAAA
>NW_022943674.1:0-532 GCF_012274545.1 Fukomys damarensis | reverse complement strand
AATTTTTTATTTTTATTTATTTTTTTCAGCTTTAATTGAGTTTATTGGTACATTTTAGGGATATAGTTCTCTTATTTTTTATGGATTCTCTGAGCACCTCACAACTTACCATTTTGTCCTCAATTCTAGTCACTCTGTCTTCACATTGGTAATTTCTGCAATTTATTAATTCTATGCAGTTTTTAAAAATTTATGTGTTTCTGTCTGACATCATCTCAAAGATTCTAGATCTTTGGTGAATTTGTCATTAATGTTTTGAACTGATTCAGTCAGCATTTCTATTTTTTGCTTGTTTTCCCCACATACACTTTGAGCAACTGAGTGATAGTTCTGATAACTTTTAGACTTTTAATGTCTTCTATTACTTTTTTGTAGCGTCCCACTACCTGATATTTGACTTTCTATCCATTTGTACCCCCTGATCTGCCTTAGAAGTGTTGGGAGATCTTGAGGGTCTTCTGCTGCCTTGGTTTCTCATGTTCCTGTGTACTAGTGTATACATTTTTATGGTTTATGACCCACTCAGGAAATT
>NW_022943673.1:0-313 GCF_012274545.1 Fukomys damarensis | reverse complement strand
ACAGTACAAAGAAAATAATTGCTGAATCTCTGCGTCTCTGTGAACTTAACTGCTGAAAGGAAACGGATGTAGTAGATTTTTCAATTATGAGCAGTGCTAAAGTACTTCATCACTAAAGAAAAAAAAATCACAACTTTAAATATTTCTATTTCTAAAGAAATACCAGGATTATCCAAGACAAATTATATATATATATATGTAATGTCTTATAAGAAGGAAGCAGGGTCTTTGAAACAGAGAGTAAACAAAGAAGAAAGTACTCCAAAAAATTTACAAGGTTAAGAGTATTATGATTTATATCTAAGATGTCTCC
>NW_022943672.1:0-235 GCF_012274545.1 Fukomys damarensis | reverse complement strand
TGCAAGCCCAAGGACCTGAATTCGATTCCCAGTACCAAGACAATAACAACAACAACAAAACTATTTTTTCTTTTAGAATTCACAAACTCTTTCAAGTAACATCTTATGGAACTGAAAACCTAGATTAATTCAGAGTGTGTGACTGAAATGAGAAATGGTGTGCAGACACCCGAAGCGCTTCTGGAAAAGCACCTCCAGGGTTCCTTTTAACTCTCTGAGAACTGCTACAAATTGC
>NW_022943671.1:0-239 GCF_012274545.1 Fukomys damarensis | reverse complement strand
GGTTTTTGTGAAGTGGATCAGCCTTGGGCTCTGAAGGACTCTTTGGCAAGGGAAAAGGGCCAATCCAGGTAGCAGGCTGACGCACTGCATGACAGATCAGCCTCTGTGGCCCAGGAGGGGAAGGAAAGGGAGGAAGTTGCTCTCCACTCCCCAAACTGTGACAGGTGGGTTTCACTGCTGGATTTCTGTGCCTCTCTTCTGGAGCTTATTTCTGAACATCAGTGGAGGTGCTAGATAAG
>NW_022943670.1:0-464 GCF_012274545.1 Fukomys damarensis | reverse complement strand
GGGCTTTCGCACTATGAGGTCAATGGCTGTAAGAATACTCCGAGGTTGCGGGAAAAGAGAGGTAAATCAAAGGCTAAGAGGTGTTGTGGTTGAACTTACTAATTAAACTGCTTCCAAGACTGTAGTCTGAATTTCTTATTATTGCCTCAACTTTCCCCTTCTTATTCCTTTTATCTGGCCTCTCTCATTTCTTTATCCATCTCTCTCACCGAAACCGATTTTATACAACCAGTTATAAGAGAAAGTATAAACAACAGAAGTAAAACTGAATGAAAATAGATTTTGTGATGTCTTAAATTTAAACAGCCAAAGCATAGTAAGCCACAGGGATACCAAAGTATCGGCAAGAAACATAGTATTCCACAGAATTCTGCATCAAAACGGAGTCACCCTTGCTTTAGTAACAAAAATTACATTGCATTCAATGACGATTTCTCTGTTTCTTCAAAATTTCATACTAAGTA
>NW_022943669.1:0-202 GCF_012274545.1 Fukomys damarensis | reverse complement strand
ACAAAGTACAGGAATAATCAATAGAGCTATTAGGTAACCTACAGGATGGGAAGAATATCTGCAAACTATTCATCTGACAAAGGATTAACAACCAGAATATACATGGTTCTCAAAAGAACAACATCATTCCTAACCCGCTCTACCTACATAATAAAATTTTTAAATTGGCTAAAGAACTAAACAGACACTTCTCAAAGGAAGA
>NW_022943668.1:0-293 GCF_012274545.1 Fukomys damarensis | reverse complement strand
TAAGGACTGGCTTGTTCTCTGGTTCCCCATGAGAACCAAAGTCAGCCAGTGCCACTTGGCAGGACTGGAGTTAGGCAGTCCTGGTTCTCAGCCCTCTTCACCACTTACTGGCTGTGCAGCCTGGGCAAATCACAGAACCTCTCTGAGCCTCCAGTTCTTACTGCTGGAGGGGACACATCTCAATGTAGAGACTGAATGAGTGGACCACTCCTGCATAGGGCTTAATAAGCAGTGGCAATGATGATCATCCTGTGCACATGGACTTCTGCAGAGAACCCTGCCTCAGCACGCAC
>NW_022943667.1:0-854 GCF_012274545.1 Fukomys damarensis | reverse complement strand
AAAGAAAGAAAGAAAAGAAAACAACAGGTGGACTTTGGACACCGTTCATGACAAGACAAGCCTTCTCCTTGCTCAAGAGAAGCACAGACTATTTAGGGCCAGTGATGCTCATTAGGCTTGGCTGCCTCAACAAGATAAAATAAGTCAACCAATCTTTTTGGAAGCAGAAGGTGAAATGGCTTCTCCTGATCTGACTGTGCACCAAAGGACAGAGACTCCTTTCATAAAAATGGTCTGAAAATTCCCCTGGATGAATGCAGCAGGGAAATCTGGCACAAGTCCCAGAGCAGGATAAAGATGTTTGAAATCCTTTCAGAGATGTAATTTAGCAAGTTCGTCTATCTGCCCTATGGCTGCTCCTTGCCTGCAAGAAGTACGGCTGTCTTGTGGTTCCCAGGGCGCAGGACAGACGGCAGCTCGCCTTGCAGGCAGGAAGCCATCGCTCTTCAAGAGCTGGCTCAGAGCCTCAGGGAGCCCTCTCCAGCCGGCCTTGCAGGGTGAGGTCGAAGGAGGGAAGTTTCTGCTGATGGCTGCTGTCTGTTCACTCTTCCATCAGCGGCGACCCTGTTGTATGATGAAAACAGATTGCTTCCCCTATCGTAGTCAGGAGCAGAAGGGCCAACAGTTATGGTGATTTTCTTTTTCTTTCTTTTAAAGTTTTCTTTTTTTGAGGGGGGTAACCAGGGATTGAACTCTGGTCCTTGCAATTGCAAGGCAGGTGAAGTGCCACTGAGCTAAATCACCCAGCCGGGTGATTTTCTTAAAAATAAAGGTAGCAGTGCATGAAAGTCTGGGGCAGATGGCACAATCCTGGGCGCTGTGCCAAAGAGAGATCACGTGACCAGAGGGGGGGG
>NW_022943666.1:0-216 GCF_012274545.1 Fukomys damarensis | reverse complement strand
CCTCCCCTCCACATACAGCTCCCGGCCCGTTCTCCTTAGAGTGCGTTCCTGCCAGCCTCTTCCCGTGGGCAGTGCTACTTTCCAGACGCATGAAGCTCCCTAGCGTGACTCTCAGCGTGGGTCCTGAGCTGCCCATCCTTAAGACCTTTGTACTTGACGTCTCCTGTGCCTTTCCCTCTGCCTTACGCCTTTCTTACCCCAGACCCCAGTACTCTC
>NW_022943665.1:0-283 GCF_012274545.1 Fukomys damarensis | reverse complement strand
GAAGAGAAGTCTGATGTAATTTTTAAATTTATGTGTGTGTTACATATTGTTTGTAATATTTTTCTCTAATAATGCTCTCTACTTATAGTGTACTTTTTTGAATTAATAAGACTATGCTAACTTTTCTTTTGTTACTATGTGGATGGTAAATACTTTTCCACTCTTTTACTTTCAGCCTTTTTTATTTAGATTTAAGGTGTGTTTCTTACAAGTAGCACACGGTTGAGCTTTTTTTTTAAACCCAGTTAAATAATTATAGACTTTGTATTTTATATATTGTTAT
>NW_022943664.1:0-308 GCF_012274545.1 Fukomys damarensis | reverse complement strand
ACCGGGTACCTCAGCTTGTCTCCTAGTCTGGGAAAAGGATGCCAACATCAATTCATCCTGCTTCACAGGGACTGACTTTATGTTTTGGACCCATGGGCTGGTATTGCCTCCACAAAGATAGCAACATGTCTAAAGGATGCCCCTCCAGGTTCTTAGCAAGCTGCTATCAGATCTGCTTAGATTGGCTTACCTTCAAGGGACCGATGGTATTGCTCACCATGAGGCCACCCATTTTTTCTCCTTTCGCAGCCGGGATTTTACTGGTCTTCCCTTACCTTGGCAAGATCAGATGCCAGTGCCCAGATGCA
>NW_022943663.1:0-243 GCF_012274545.1 Fukomys damarensis | reverse complement strand
ATTCAGCCATGAGCCTATCAACTTAAACACTATCGTCTTCAGAAACATGGAAAAGGACCATGTCGCTCCACAAAGTAATAGTAAATCCCAAGCTTCTCTGAAAATCTCTAAAAGCCTCAAAAATGCTTTGGGCAGAGTCTTCTTGTAAAACCAGTGCCCAACCAGTCACATTTAAAACATATAGATCATTTTCAAAAGTGCTTGTCAGTGTACATGCAGAATGCAATAAAATTGTGGTGCAAT
>NW_022943662.1:0-331 GCF_012274545.1 Fukomys damarensis | reverse complement strand
TGGCAGCAACACCAACACCAACACACACGTGAGTAATGCACTGCTCCGTGTATGACAGTTACAATGTCACTGGCAATGGGGATTTCTTGTGTTATAATTTCCTGGGGCCACCACCGTATAAACACCCCGTCGTTCACAGAAGCATCATGATGTACGTAACATATGTGTGGATATAGTATTGTGTGTGACTTAAAGAATGAATCACAAATTTAAGCATCTTAAATATAAGATTTAAAAAGAAAAGGATTAGCTGGGTGTAGTGGCTCATGCTTGTAATCCCAGCACTCGGGAGGCTGAGACAGGAGGATCGCTGTGAGTTCGAGACCAGCCT
>NW_022943661.1:0-522 GCF_012274545.1 Fukomys damarensis | reverse complement strand
AGTGTGGCGAGGGAGGAGGGAGAGAATTTAGACTCAAAAACATTTTCCATCTACATTTTGAATGCATGCTTGTTTTCTTTTCCTTAACATCTACAGTTGCTGATCTGTATAGTGTCACTCAGATTCTCATTTCTTTCTGAGTGGCATACCTCTTTTAGCATTTAGAATATTCCCTGTATTCTCAGTGTGTACAATTGTCACAAGAACACATCTTGAGGTAGTTTTGCTAATTTATCTTACTTTTCGTAATTTAGGCACATATAGTCTGAAGTCTTATGTCCTCACATTTGGAAAATTTTCTCCAATTCTCTGATTCTGCTTTCTCATTCTGAATAATCTGAATGTTTCAATTGTTCTCTAATCTCTTCTTTCATCTTCAATTTTTTCTCCTAGGGCTTCTCTTGAATTTTTGACTTTGGAAATTAACTTTTGTATCTTGAGAACTCTTTTTGGTGTTGGTTGTTCTTTATCTTGGCAATGGATTCTTGCTTTACAATGCTTTTCATTGAATTTTTTTTTTTT
>NW_022943660.1:0-219 GCF_012274545.1 Fukomys damarensis | reverse complement strand
TGCTCGTGTAACATACTGAAATGCCTGGAAAGTGCTACACCGTGACTGCACAGGGAGAGGGGCGGGGAGCTCTGGGCTTCCTCCTAGACCCGACCCTAAATGAATCCTTTTATTAAAAACTAGAATCGCAGGTATAACACTGTCTTACTTTCTTCAACTTATTCAATAGAATTATTGAACCTGGTGGTGTTACGGGAACCTCCAAACTCATAACCAGCC
>NW_022943659.1:0-262 GCF_012274545.1 Fukomys damarensis | reverse complement strand
TCATTTCGAAGTCCTCGGGATATTTCACTGCATGAAGAAGACTGCACATGAATTTTAAGAGACCATGGGTACTCTTTCCACCTGCTCACAATGGAATGATGCAGTTAGGAAAGGCACCCCGGCCTTTGTGAGGAGCTGCACATCTATATCTATATCTATATCTATCCCCTGCTGTGACAGCATTTGCCCTCAGACACTGTCTCTATGTGTTTTCACTGTCCACAGAGGAGCATCCATTTAGGAACAGTGTAGGTGTGCTGCT
>NW_022943658.1:0-1023 GCF_012274545.1 Fukomys damarensis | reverse complement strand
TTTATCTAATTCTATTACTTTTCTTTTACTCGTTAATAATATCCTTTATCTCACTTTTCTCTCCTCATTCTCATATTTTTTTATTTATCAAAACATTTCTTTCACTTTGTTTCCCATTTTCTTGATCTTTATTAGCATAACAATTGAGCTTTATTAATCTACGCTATTACTGTTGAATTTTTTCCATTGTTAGTGGAGGCATAGTTGCTGCATATAGTATATATTGACTGCATGTCGATGTTTGATTTGTCTTTATGTTTACCCTATAATTGTAAATATCTTTTCTATGGTTAAAGGTTGTACAATATCTCAGCAATATTAGTGATATTTCAGTTCACAAATTCTTCTGTTCATGAACAATTCAGTTCTTGAACAGAAGCATTCAGCAAAAATTTGCTTCCATTTGGAAACTCCACATCACATGAAGGACATGACCATGGCCATCTTCCCCACATGAACATGAATGTGGCCATCTTCCCCAGAATCATGAAGTGAATTGTTTGTGGACTGAGGTACCACTCTACTGATTCTTACGATAGGCCAATGTCCAGTTTATTTTTGACTCTATTATTGTTGCTGATGTTGTTGCTATTGTCTGGATGACATAGCTGTTGCTTCTTTTGGATGCCAGTATCTGGCTTGTCTTTCTGTCATTAACAATACTGTAGTCCATTCCTGGAGAACTGAGTGCTGGGCAATTACACTGCCAATTCCCCTGCAAAATTAACAGAGGGAATTGAATCTTGGGACAGAACAAAAGGGATCTATTGTTGGCAATGCTCAGAGTGCATCACTGAAAACCAGACAGTAACTAAAGAGATCTGCATACTAGCAACAAAGTCTTTCCAAAATAATTGGCCCCAAATCTCAGAAGGAAAGCCAAAGCAAAAACACACCCACCTGAAAAACCAAAACCAAAACAATAAAAATATAGAAGACAAGTCAACAATATGCCTCCAAAACCTCCCAACTACCCCAAAGATGATACTTGGAACACTGATGGAGAAGAAATCAAAGCAACAT
>NW_022943657.1:0-208 GCF_012274545.1 Fukomys damarensis | reverse complement strand
TAAATGCAGGAACCTTTGGAGGAAACTTTGTATCAAACCCTAATACATAGATATGAGATATCAACGGTAGAATTTAAACCCAAGTAGTCTGATTTCACTATTGCCACCCTTTACCATTTGATCTCTGCTCAGGTATAGTCAAAGCCACTGGTAAATCTTACAAATCATTCATTACCTTTTTTCTCTTTGACTTATTCCAGGAGTATAA
>NW_022943656.1:0-303 GCF_012274545.1 Fukomys damarensis | reverse complement strand
AACATATTCACTATGAAACTAAAAATGTGAAGCTGACCATCCTAAACTGAAACTGACACAATATCAAGACAGTCTTATCAATCATATTGTATTGTAACTGTGTCTAGAAGGCTAAATTAAAAGACAAAAAAAGATGGTGGTGGGAAATGTTTATGAGAGTCTTTGATAGGATATTAAAAGTTGTTCAAAGATCTATGCTTAGAAAATTGACAAAGAAGTTGATTAGCCAGGCCCCTTAAGACATGACCTTTGATTTTGTATTATACACTCAACTCACAATTTTAAAATTTTGTTTGAACTGAT
>NW_022943655.1:0-370 GCF_012274545.1 Fukomys damarensis | reverse complement strand
TTTACCTGTTCTAACGGCTATCTTGCAGTACCTTACTGTGGTTTTAGTTTCCATTTCTTCAATAATCAATGATAGCAAGTATCTTTTTGTGTTCTTGTTTACTAGCCACCTCAGAGCATGTGCTGATCAGCAGCGACTGACATCTTGAGGAGCCCCTGCTGAACTGCTGCAGAGCATGCTTTCCTGTAACTCGTCCTGGGACTCTGTCCTATACATTCTAGTCAGTGTGGCCTTCCTGAATTCTCATTCCCGTGGTATAGTTGCCTTGTTGTTTGGGCTCCTCTGCAGCACAGCCTGAAAACTGGTGAGGAAGCTGGGCACTTGGTGGGCTTGCCTCATTTGCTTTCCTTCTTTCTTACTGTGACTATAG
>NW_022943654.1:0-212 GCF_012274545.1 Fukomys damarensis | reverse complement strand
TTTTTTTTTTTTTTTTTTTTTTTTTTTTTTTTTTTTGGTACCGGGGATTGAACTTGGGTCCTCGCGCTTGCAAGGCAGGCCACCGATCTGCTGAGATAAATCCCTGGCCTTCCCTTACTATTTTTAAGAGATATTTTTCATAGTCATTCATCTCCATTCTGCCTTTTATAACTCCTGGATATCTGTTTGAACATGTTTCATGGATTTTATTT
>NW_022943653.1:0-223 GCF_012274545.1 Fukomys damarensis | reverse complement strand
TTCTTTGACAGATAAATGTCTATTCACTTCAGATGCCCATTTTTGAATTGGATCTTTATATTTGAGGAGCATGGATTTTTGAGTTCTTTATATATTCTAGATAGCAGACTTCTGTCTTAGGACAGCTGGTAAAATTTTTTCCCCCACATTGTGGGTTGTTTCTTAGCTCTGCTTGTGATTTCTCTGGCAGTGCAGAAGCTTTTTAAAAAGATGAGATCCCAAT
>NW_022943652.1:0-228 GCF_012274545.1 Fukomys damarensis | reverse complement strand
GGGTTAGAGCTAGATTTATGGGATGGAACTGACTCCCCATTTCACTCCCTGTGTAGTGCATTGCAGAGATGAGGGGTGGAGCTCATATCCATTTAACCTTCAGTGTTGGAAATGATGTAGGAATGTAAGTCCCTCCTCGAGGGTCAGGGATAGGGTTAGGGTTAATGTTAGGATTCCAGTGAGTGATAGCCTTGGAATTTCTCTACTTGGGTATTGGGCTGTGCGATA
>NW_022943651.1:0-232 GCF_012274545.1 Fukomys damarensis | reverse complement strand
TACTCCTGTGTTGTGCTGTTGTGGCAGGGGCTGCAGTGCAGACAGATCCCCTGAATGTATTCAGAGACTGCACGACTGGCTGAGCCTACATGTTATGAGGTCTGATGATTTCCAGCTTGCCCTTCCCAAGAGACCACCTTTAACAGGTCTCTTTCTGCTTTCAATGGTGTCCCACAGTACTTAGCTGCTTGAAGCTCTGCCCAGTGTCTTGCTCTTTGCTGCTGCTGCTGCT
>NW_022943650.1:0-609 GCF_012274545.1 Fukomys damarensis | reverse complement strand
GATTTATTTAGCTCAGTGGTTCTGCTACCTGCCTAGTAAGCACAAGGACCTGAGTTTGATCCTCGGTACCAAAAAATAAAAATAAAAGTGTCCCATTTTTAATAAAAATCAAAGCAAATTGGGAAAATAAAATAATTTTTCATTACCAAAGTTTAATGGAAAATCTATTTCCTAATACAGTATTTGAAGTGTGAAAGTAGTACCTACTCTCATATATGCCATCAGATATTTCAGGAGGAAATAACATGATAATTAATTGTTTACACACACACACACATATGCATGCTTAGAACTGGTACTTGTAGCTCTAATTCAATAAGTATAAATTCAAACATAATTAAGTACAAAGTTACTTGCAGAAACTATTTTTCCATTATCTGTGCTCCCTTGTAAATTGACACAAATTAAACAGGTTTGTAACATCTCTTTAAATGTTCTTCTATGACTTCCTGTCCAAACTTGAAATGAAAGTGTTGTCAGGACCGCACATCTGTTTTGGTGGTCGTGGGGAAGAATTCATTTCCATACTGAGTCATATGTTGCCAGAATTTAGTTTCTTGAAATTGTAAAACTAGGGTTTATTTTCCTAGTTGCCCTTGGAACTAGCCA
>NW_022943649.1:0-208 GCF_012274545.1 Fukomys damarensis | reverse complement strand
ATACCCAAAAATGTCGCTTTATTATGGTATTCTTGGATAAACTGAAATTCCTTGAAGCTAGTGGTAATTAGGTGATATCAAAAGAGATGCAAACATACCCTTAACTCTGTGCTACAGAATACAGAGTCCTGAAACAGATGGTTGTCTATGATAACCACTCTTTGGTAAACCTACAAAAATTAAATGAAATCCAGGTTATTATAGACCA
>NW_022943648.1:0-212 GCF_012274545.1 Fukomys damarensis | reverse complement strand
TCATTGAGACAACCAGGGATTCAGTAGGAAAAAGCCCCCAGGTGACCCATTTGTTTCTGATATTGCAGTCTTCCTTCACCCTGCCTGCCTCCTTCAAATGCCCTAGCATGGTTCAGGAGCTCTAGGAGCACTCGCTCTTACCATTGTTTATGAAGCACTACAGCCTCTACCCAGCCAGCTGAGAGATGAGCCACAGGACATCCATGGTTGCC
>NW_022943647.1:0-246 GCF_012274545.1 Fukomys damarensis | reverse complement strand
AACAAAATGAGAAAATTCTTAGCCAGGAAATTCTTTTGTGAGGATGTTCAGAGACCAATGGAGGAAAGAAAGCTCACACTGCTTCCTGTATTCAGCTCAGTGTCTGCCACTGGAGCTGCTGGCTATTATCTCATTCGCTCTCCTCAGTCTCCAAACAGGACTGAGCAATGGCCACAGGACTACGTGGAGCAAAAGCTCTACAACCAGGAAACCTAAAATTTCAAAAATTGCTCAGGCAACAGAAGC
>NW_022943646.1:0-265 GCF_012274545.1 Fukomys damarensis | reverse complement strand
TGTGTTAGAAAGGCTGCATTTCAGTACTGAGGGCAGAGAGCAGATGTCAGCCTCACCCAGGTCGTGACAATTGCTGATCTTCCATAGCTTGCCAATAAAAGACCTTGGTCTTGAGCTGACATCGCTAAGTGGGAGTTGCACCCTACAGTTGTTGTGGCCTAGAAAACATTTCTTGTTTGTTTGTTTTGAGCCACCTGCTGGCTTGTAAAATTGGAATTTTTTCACATAGGTAGAAAATAAAAATACAACAAGAGTTAAAAAAAAA
>NW_022943645.1:0-2718 GCF_012274545.1 Fukomys damarensis | reverse complement strand
CAAATCCTTTAAATATTTTGTGTTGGATATCATGACCTAAAGATAGGAAAGTTCATCAACATCTCCACTATAATTTTCCTGCGTGTATATCTAGCACTTCTATTTCCAGTAGTGAATAGGTCTTTTCAATTATTATTGAAATATGTTTGTAAATATGTTTATATTATCTAAAAATATATACAACATCTCTTCTCCTATTTTTATCCATTTTCATTTCATTATTTTCCCTAATTGGTATGTAAAATTTCAAGCAGTATATTGAATAGAAGTGGTGAGAGTGGATATCCTTGTCATTCACCTGATTTTAAGTGAAATACTATCAGCTTTCTCCACTCCCAATGATGTGGGCTATGGGTTTATCATTTGAAACTTTTACATTGTTGAGATAAAATCTTCGATTCTTAGCATATTCAGGGCTTTTATCATGAAAACAGATTAAAGTTTGTCTACCTTCCCTGAGATCGACGTTTACATTTCATGTAATCATCAAGTGATTTTAAACCTGATTCTATTGTATGATATATTATAGTTATTTATCTGAGAATGTTAAAAATTTCTTGTATCCATGGAATGAAACCACTTTGACTATAGTGTATGATCTTTTTATTGTGTGGTTGATCTCAATCTGAAATTATTTCAATGAGGATTTTGTATCAATGTTCACCAAGGATATTGGTTTAAGGTATTTATTTTTTATGAGATTTTGATGTCATGAAGATAATGGTTTCCTAGAACAAATTTAAAAGCATTGCTTCCTTTCAATTTCATGAAATGTTTTAAAAATCATTGGTGCTAGATCTTCTTTAAATATTTGGTAAAAATTAGCAGTGAATGTGTCCAGTATTTAGCTTTTATTTATTGGAAGTCTTTTTATAACTTTGAATATTCTTGATTACTATTGATTTTTTAGCTATTTTATATCTTCCTCATTCAATTTTTTAGGCTGTATTTATATCTAGTAATTTAATAATTTCTTCTAGATTTTTAAAAATTTCCTAGAATAGAAATTTTAAAATAATCCCTAATGATCACGTGAGTTTTAGTGCCATCTATTGAAATCCACATTTTTTCTTCTGTGCCCATCCCATTACATAAAACACATTTGTTATATCTCTAAGAGTCATCATTCTCAACAGCTCCACATTGCTGAACCATCCAAGTTCAAATTATCTGAAATTCAAAGCAAAGTCTTAGCTCTGAATATCTGTATAAATAAAAATAAAAAATTAAATACTTCCAATATACAATGGCACAAGACAGTTCTATTCCAAAAGAGAGAAAAAGGAAGATAGAAATAAAACATTAGGGTAAACATGTAATCTTGTGGCTCTATATCCTGAAAAAACTTGTGAGATGTGACCTCTAATGGGCTTGGGTGAGTCAGTTCAGGTTGCAGCCCACAAAATCACTCCTTTGGAGTGGTTCTACTTACTGCTTGCAGCTTTCCTCAGCCTGTCATCCATATTGCTGGCATCACTGACTTTCTCTGTATTTTGGTAAAATTGAGTGTTTATAGTGTTTTTTTTCCATTTTTTTACAGAATCAAATTTTTGTTTCATTAATTTCACATTTGATATTTTTTCCTTTCTTCTACTGTTTGAATTTAGTATGTTCTTCTTTTCTTAAAATACTAAAATGTATCACTAGCTAATTTTGCAATGTAGGTATTCATAGCTAGCTACAAGCTTCTATCATAGAATATCCCATTATATTCCATTGATTATAATATCTGATCCCCATTTTTAATTCCTTAAATGATTTTTTAAAAATTTTATTCATACAGTGACAGTATGACATAATGATTAAATTAGTCATGGGGATTTGATAAATGTACATAACATGACTTTTTTTAAAATCCTATTAGCCCATCCTCCATCCTCCACTTCCTTCATCTCTTGGTTACCTGCTTTTTTTATAACAGAACTATCTTTCTGTTTGCTCAGTTGAGTAGAATTTCTACTTTCAGTTTATTTTTCTTTTGAAGAGTGTCTATACTCCATCGTAGTTATACTATTTTATAGTCCAACCAATGATTTCAGGAATTCTCTTAATTTCCCATTATCCTTTCAGTGTCTCATTTTTTCAAAGTAAATTGTCAATCTCCATTTGTTTGTACAGTTTCTCTGATGATTTCCTTGTAGTTTCATTCCAATGTGATCTGGCAAAATGCTTTGATTGTGTAAATTTTTCTCTATTAAAATACTCACTTTATGATATAAAATGTTCTCCATTATGGGGGTTTATGCCAAAAAGAATATATTCTCGGATACTGCATTAAATATTTTGTAGAAATTACAAAAAATTTATACAAAAATTTATGCTATTTATAAATAGTATAAATATATACTATTTATGTGATATAGTATAGTTTAGCTTTGAAATTTATTTGATTATTTGGCTGGATGACTTACCTGTTTGGGAGATGGCTGCTGTGTCATTCCTTATAACTGTTAATTATTGTATGTCAACACAGTTAGATTAAAAAATGCTTAGCAGATTTTTAAAATACAATTTGGTATGGCAGGATTGGTAATACAGAGGTGATCACAAGTATTTTATATAGTTTCTGGCCTCATACTCTTTGGCACTATTTCTTTCATGTCCTTATGGCAACAATGAAATAAGGATCTTTAGCCACACCCTTCAGACAAAATGTTTTTGCCCATAAGTCAGCTGCCTTACCATGAACTGAATGCCCTGCAACAATGATGTAAGTCA
>NW_022943644.1:0-456 GCF_012274545.1 Fukomys damarensis | reverse complement strand
TGAAGTTAGAACACAAACACACTTTGCCGAAGGCTTGTGCCGTTTAAAGTGCTGATTTCCCTGGGAAACAGCTTCACTCGCCGTTTAGCCATTTAAAGCGAAAGCGGTCAGTTTCATGAATGTGAAGTACTCCACAGAGAAAGGTGCTGCAACTCTGTGAGTTTATCAATGAAGTCCACTTCTTATGGGGAGTACAACTGTAGTCCTTTTTGTTTGTAGGTAGCTGCATGGCAGAGATTGAAACACTGTTTTGAGGCCCTTTTAGCAGAGAAGCCCTTCAGGCCTAAGGGAGTGCCTAGCAGCTCTGAGTGCACACAAGCATCCAGAACTCTGTATAATTGGGGATAGGTTCAGTTTAAAGTTAGAACACAAACGCACTTTGCTGAAGGCTCATGCGGTTTAAAGTGCTGATTTCCCCGGGAAACAGCTTCTCTCGCCGCTTAGCCGTTTAAAGTG
>NW_022943643.1:0-237 GCF_012274545.1 Fukomys damarensis | reverse complement strand
GCCCGTTTCACTGTAGTGAGTGGTTCAGGAACGGCCACGGCACTCCCCAGGCATCTGTCCTGCACTGCCGAAGGGCCGGGCTCACCCTGTTCCCTCCAGGAAGTGCCGGCAGCACAGCAGATTGCCAGTTACCCAGTCCTGATCCAGAGCCTATGCCCCACAGGGTATTTGTGTAGCAGCTGCTAAGCGCCTGGAAAAGTACAGCTCAGTGTTCCCCAGTCTGAATCCTCGAGCATC
>NW_022943642.1:0-709 GCF_012274545.1 Fukomys damarensis | reverse complement strand
TACTTTTGAAGTTATTTCAGGCCAGAGTTAATGTGTGGTAGTAGGGCTGCACATTCTGGGAATCAGTGAATAATCCACATTTATATCACATTTTATGATTTAGAAAGCAGGATCACCATGTTGGATGTTTTGGAATTTTTCTGATACAGCCAAGGAAGCAGGTTCAAAGGAGTTACACGAGATACACAGGATGATGTAAAAAGTAAGTGGCCAAATCCTGGGAAAAAGTGGGTCTGGAATAGTTGATCTGCTTTTGAGCAACTTGTGGAACTTTCATCTTTCTCCGGTGAACACTGATTGAGTATCGATCTTATATGGGCTGATACTGGGTGTCTGGTGGTTTCTGATACAGTTCCTGCCATGGGGCGTACACAGCCAGCCCAGTGAGTGCTTCTCAGTTGGGGGCATTTGTTTCTCTCAGGGGATACTTGTAGTGTTTGGAAGATTTTCAGTTACAGTGGCTGGCAGGTGATGTCACTGTAGCTCCAAGCTTTCTGCTAAACATGAACGTCCTACAGAGCATAGCACAGCCCCCAGCACTGAGAATTAGATAGCTGCCTCAGTGAGTTTGGACTGCTGTAGTAGAAGTCCACAGACAGGCTGGCTTTCCAGGGGCAAGGAAGGGTGGGCGCCCCCAGACATGGGTCAGGTAAAGGCCACTTCTTGGCTTGCAGAAGGTACCTCCCTGTGTCATCACATGGCACAAAGA
>NW_022943641.1:2048-2364 GCF_012274545.1 Fukomys damarensis | reverse complement strand
CTTGAGTGTTTGGTTAGACTTAGATATAGTGGTAGGATTTGACAACACATTTCACTACCTGTGCAGTGTACTTTGTGTTTGCGCATGAGTGTTAATGATAATTTGAGTGTCAGTGTTAGGAATGATTTAGGAACAGAAGTACAAGTTTTAGGCTTAGGGTTAGGGTTAGGATTAGGCTGAGTAATAGCGTTGGAATTTCTGTACCTGATTATGGGAGTGTGGTTTTCATTGTTAGTGTCAGCATTAAATTGGGCCTCAGGTTGAGCCATCGTGTAGGATTTCAAGTATCGATGTATTGGAACTTAGGAATCATGTT
>NW_022943641.1:0-1263 GCF_012274545.1 Fukomys damarensis | reverse complement strand
CTGCATATTGGAGTGTGGTTTTCATTGTTAGTATCCTCATTAGATTTGGCTTCAGGGTTAGCCACAGTGTAGGAGTCCAAGTACCACTGTGTTGGAACTTAGGAATCATTTTGTGGGTTAGGCTAGTGTTAGCATTGGTGAGAGTGCTTCAGATAGAATTCCCTTACCTGATGATTTGCATTTGAGAATGAAGGTTAGAACACTGATTATCTTGAGGGCGAATTGTACTGCGGTTTTCCAAGTACATGAACATAGCAGTGTAAATGGGTAGTGTTTGGCTTCAGTGTAGGCGTAGCCTTAGATTTAAGGGTAGGGATAGACTCCCCATTTTACTGCCTCTGTAATGCACTGTGGGTTTGAAGGAGAGTTTTAGTCTTAATTTGAGGTCAGTGTTAGTAATTGTTTAGGAATATAAGCACCTGTTTTAGGGTTAGGCTTAAGGGTAGGTTTAGGGTTAGGTTTAGGGTGAGTGATAGCTTTGGAATTTCTGTACCTGGGTATAGAGTGTGGGTTTCAAGGTAATTATCAGCATTAGCTTTGGCCTTAGGGTTAACCATAATGTGGGTTTTCAAGTACCGCTATTGTGGAATTTAGGAAACATGTTTTTGGTCAGGTTTAGTGTTAGGATTGGTGAGAGTGATATGGATGGAATTCATATGCCTGAAAATTTGCACGTGAGAATGAAATTTAGGGCACTGATTTTTATGAGGGTGAGCTGTAGTGTATTTTTCCAAGTACGTGAGAATTGCAGTTTAGATATAATGGGTAGTGTTTGTCTTGAGTGTAGGGTTAGACTTACATTTAGAGGTAGGAATAGATCACCTATTTCACTTCCTGTGTGATGTAGTTTGTGTTGAGTGTGAGTGTTGGGGTTCATATGAGGTCAGTGTTAAGAATGATTTAGGAATGTAAGGATGTGCCATTCGTTTACAGATGGCTGGGTGCAGGCAGTGCGAGCATGGAGCACACTGCAGCCTCACCAGTTTTAACTTTTGCCATAGATCCTGGCTGCAGCAAGGGCAGGCTCACTGCATTGCTTGCCACTACTCTCTAGCACTCTGAATGATTTTTTGGTCGAGTGTGGGTTCACTGCACGCCTAACCAGTTTGAAATGGTCCACTGTATGCAAGCTCAGACATGGTGAGCTCAATGTGGGGCTGACCGGCATTTTCAAGCCCACATGTTTTCTGGGGTAGTGAAGGAGGGCTCACAGCATTGCTAACCGGTCTAAAACCACATCACAGGATATAGCCAGGGGCGATG
>NW_022943640.1:0-204 GCF_012274545.1 Fukomys damarensis | reverse complement strand
TCACGAGCTGTTTTGCTCACACTCATGATGGAGGATCTCACAATTCTCTAGGACCCCACCCCCAGTACATAAAAGCCTTAAGATTTATCTGCAAACAATGTTTCCATGGTTTTATCATGCTACAGATATAAGACAGTGCAAGGAACAATGTAGAAGTGGTTAACATAGGAATAAATTTTCAGTTAACATTCTGGGGAAATTAAG
>NW_022943639.1:0-202 GCF_012274545.1 Fukomys damarensis | reverse complement strand
CTTTTCTGTCAGGCACAGAGGAAACAAGTCAGGGAATGAGGTGGGTGTGGGTCATGGGATTTGTGGGGAGAAAGACAGAGTTGGGGGAGAGAGAAAAGAGACATGTGGACAGTCCCAAGGTCTCTGGAAGGGCTGGGAAATCCTGGCATTGCCTGGGACAGCAGCAAAATAGAACAGAATGTAGTGTTTTTGTCCATCTTGT
>NW_022943638.1:0-278 GCF_012274545.1 Fukomys damarensis | reverse complement strand
TTGAATTTTTCATCTTCATACTTTGTATTTGCCAGACATAACATGATGTTCAATGTTATATCTCTGGTAACTAATAGAATTTTTAATTATGAATTCTCTTTCCATGAATTTCATACAGCAGTAGGCTTAGTATATAAATACATGCTTTTTGAGATTAACTGTTTTTCTCAGAATTCCTAGTGTTCTTATATACTATACTTGATTATATCTGCAATAATGTATGATGTATCAGAACATTATCAGACAAATGCTGACATAGATTTTTATAAATTAAAATC
>NW_022943637.1:0-321 GCF_012274545.1 Fukomys damarensis | reverse complement strand
GTCTTTTAAGTGTTTTGTGTTGCTGATGCTCTTGTCTGGATTCTTCCAATAATTCTTTAGTGGTCTCTAGGTTCTGTCCTGCTCTGGATTTATCCCCAAAGTATAACCTGACCCATCTTGCTGGAATACAAGTCTAGACATGTCTTTCTCTTACTAAAAGCACTTTGTGTCTGTGGAAGAATGAAGAGTTAAACTTCTAAGCACAGTTTGCAACATATTTTCTATGTTGATTTCCACTAGATAATTGTATTTCCTGAATTTGCCACATTTTTTGGTTTTGGTTTTGGTTTTGTTACTGGGGATTGAACTCAGGCCCTTGCG
>NW_022943636.1:0-218 GCF_012274545.1 Fukomys damarensis | reverse complement strand
TACAATATGTAATGGTGAAATATGTACAATTAGCCAGCAACACAACTTTGGAGTAAGGTGAACTAGTGTCCTGGCACTTAGCAAACAGCTACTCTGACATCTTCCTGAAGTGCCTTGGTTTTAGCAGTTGTGTTTGCCAAAGAGGCCTTGTCTAGAATTGGTGACATGATGGAGTAAAACTTCTAGCCTGGCTAAGGTCCTAAAGATCCCCAAAACTA
>NW_022943635.1:0-226 GCF_012274545.1 Fukomys damarensis | reverse complement strand
CCCCCTCTGTGTTAGCAGGAGCAGCAGCTGCTCACACGTCCCCGATCAGGATGAGCACAGCCTATCGCTTCTCGGCCTTTTGGCTAAGATCAAGTGTAGGATGAGCACAGCCTGCTGATGCTCCATGCTGACTGTGCGCCTGGCTTCGGCTTTATGACTAATGGCTTGTGGGGTCCTTGTGGCATTCCCTGGGACGTGGGTGCCATTATGATCCCTGCTCCATAGA
>NW_022943634.1:0-308 GCF_012274545.1 Fukomys damarensis | reverse complement strand
GGAGCATGTTGCACATGACCTTCCATGCAGCAGGCATGCAGTGAGTGGGAAGAAATGGCTGGATGTTTGCAGGAGCACTTGACTGGGCCTTGGGTTCTGTAAAACACAATAATCGTGGAAAGCCTACTCTCCCTCCAAAGATGCCCCTCTAATTATGTCTCAGTAAGCCACTTGTAAGTTCTCATTGGATCTGTGGAAATTTCCTCCTAAGTCTATGTACAGCTCTGTTCTTTCCTCAAGATTGATTAACTCAGTCACTGCATCGTGATGTTTTGCCCATTAATGGTCATGTATATAATGGCAGTCCC
>NW_022943633.1:0-356 GCF_012274545.1 Fukomys damarensis | reverse complement strand
GCTGCCAGGCAGAGACCTGCAAACAAAAAGGAATGCACTTGTGCTCCACATAAGAGGTGGACTACACTGGTAAACTGACAGAGTTCAGCACCTTTCTCTGTGGAGCACTTCACATTCATGAAACTGACAGCTTTCGCTTTAAACGGCAAAGCAGCGAGAGAAGCTGTTTCCCCGGAAAACTGCACTTTCAACTGCAGAAGCCCTCTGCAAAGTTCGTTTCTGTTCTAACGTCAAAGTGAACCTATCCCCGAGTACACAGAGTTCTGGAGCCTTGTGTGCACTCAGACCTGCTGGGCACTCTCTTAGTCCTGAAGGGCGTCTCTGCTAAAAGTGCCTCACAACACTGTTTCAATCTC
>NW_022943632.1:0-238 GCF_012274545.1 Fukomys damarensis | reverse complement strand
TTGGAATTATGATATGTTAGCAGGTCAAGGGCAATGGATTGCAAATCAGATAGCCTATCCTCCAATGGTATATCAACAAATTAATAACATCGCCATTCGGGCTTGGAAACATCTGCCCAATAGAGGAGAAGTTACCGGTAATCTTACAAAAATCATACAAGGTCCTACAGAACCTTTTGCAGATTTTGCGGCCAGATTAATGGATGCAGGAGCTAAGGTGTTTGGAGATGCAGATACA
>NW_022943631.1:0-252 GCF_012274545.1 Fukomys damarensis | reverse complement strand
TATTTTGTGTAATCTATTAGATTTGATATTATTGTGTCTTCATAACCTTAGAAATGTAAAAAAAGACAAAACATTTTTTTTTACTACAATAAGGGTATTTTGGCTTTATAACTGAAAATATTTTGGTCTTCCCAAGTACAGACTGATATTTCTTTAAAAATCTAAAATAAAAAATTAAAACAAAAAAATAAAATTTGTAAAAGTACTTCATATTGTCAGCTGTGTTAGACAACATGCTAGACTTTTCAGAAA
>NW_022943630.1:0-521 GCF_012274545.1 Fukomys damarensis | reverse complement strand
TGGACATGGTGAATGAAACATACATATATATATATATATATATATTTGACATAATATTTCTATATATATGGAAATTGTTAGAGAAATTAAAACTGTGCATAGTGAATGTTATATTACTTAGCATATAGTAGCTATGTATGCTTCATTTTTGAATGGGATAACATAGGATGATTTATACAGTAGGGTATAAATAAGCAATGAAATTATTAGATCAGTCTTCTTAGATACTATCAACTAAATGCTAAATGTATTCTTCATATGAATAACATTATTCATAGTTAAGTTTCAGCAGGACACTTGTTTATTCAGCCTGAAAGTACATTTCTAAACCTTACATGCAGCTAGATATGGACATGTGGCTTACATTGTGATCAATGTACTATAATTAAAAGGATATGTACAATTTTCAAGTTGCTTTATTCAAATGAAGGTTATTTTTAATTATATATATTTAAGGGGAAAATATGACGATTTGATATACTTAGTGGAACAGGTAATAATTGAAACAAATTCACATACTT
>NW_022943629.1:0-1212 GCF_012274545.1 Fukomys damarensis | reverse complement strand
TGCTCATGGCCACTGTTCTATGGTTCTTTTGTAGTTCACACATCACATAAAACCCAGGTATCTCCCACATGTTATTGGAAGTCTATGAATGAGACAAAGCAGTGAAATAACAGAAACAAAATCTCTAGAGACAGAAAGCAGAAACAGCTTGTTGAGTGCATCTTCCAATGACTCTGGTGAATGTAGGGTGGATAAAAAAATAGCAATATAACCTTCAAATCTAACAAGGTAAGAACTATCATTTCAGCCATATCTTAGTATAGAAAGAAGAAAATCTAATATCTTATGTATGTGCTACATGCCAGGAAGTGGTCTGCTTAACTCACATGTATTATATCCTTTGAACATAAAACTTCCATGTTGACTAATTCATAATGTCAAAGACTAACAAAGCGTATTTGCAACTTCTATACCATACTGCATAGAGAACAGACAGCAAAAAGCGGAAACAAATGGGAAATAAGAGGTGGAATAAAATTATTTTGTACTCCTTTCTCCTGAGAATTCTACATTATTAGTTAGTTATTAGTATGGTTCTAGATTTCTATAAAGTAAAGCTATCTGGTTTATTGCTATCTTTACAGACCATATGATAAAATGAACACTTAATCTTTAATTTTGATTCTTTATTGTGTTCATCAGAATTACTTTATATAAGAACTGAAGTTTGATCACAAATTTCATTTTGAACATTATACGCTATACTCTTGGCAAATGTACTCTGGATAGTTTCCAGTTTGGGGCTACTGCAACTATTCTGCTATGAATTGTAGTGTGTGATTTTGGAAAAGGGTACCTTTTGTTCTGATATATGCTGAGTCAAATATATGCAACTAATTAACTTTGGTAGACAGTTTTAAGCATCACTTTCCAGAATGGTTGATCCAGTTGTACTCCAGTTGTATATGAACTGTCTAGTTGCTTAACATCCTCTTCAGCAGTTAATATTTTTTTCCTTTTGTCTTTCATTCATTCCATTGCATATGCAGTGGTACTGCATTATGGTGTTAATAATTTTTTTCCATCATGACCAAAACAATAATGACTATTTCATATGCCAGTTGGCTATTATTTTAATGTTGGGTTGAAATTTTTGAAGAGCATTTTAATTTGCATTAAGCAAAGATACTAGGAGCTCCAACCAAACCAAGACAAAACAAAATAACAACCCAGAATGTATCTTTTATTTGTTTAGTCTAGTCATTTGCCATA
>NW_022943628.1:0-205 GCF_012274545.1 Fukomys damarensis | reverse complement strand
CCGTGTTTAGCAGCTGCTCTGTGTTGTAGAAGGCATAGAAGCAAATGGTGAGGGGGACATCCTGGACTTTTGATGCTCTCTTATAAGACCCCGGGGCAGCCTCATTTTGGAGAATGGGGCTGGGCCCACTGGGGGTGGGGCACTCCAGGCTGCTGCTCTCACTGTGGGAGCAGCCACCACTGGAATAGAGCTGGTAGTCTGTTCT
>NW_022943627.1:0-211 GCF_012274545.1 Fukomys damarensis | reverse complement strand
GGATTCTCTATAGGGCATCTGCTTCCCCGTCAGGTTAGTGGGTGGGTGTCATTCGGTACAAGCTGGAGAGCAGTCGATGGACTGGCCTTCTTCCATAGAGTTCTACTGAGTGTTCTGGACTATTTCAAAGGGGCTACCTGACAAACAATGACATCAGTGAGTTAGAAATTCTAGGTTCCAGCAGTCTTCATGATTTTGTGTCCCTTTTAAA
>NW_022943626.1:0-10455 GCF_012274545.1 Fukomys damarensis | reverse complement strand
TTCATAGTTGAGACAACAACTCATCAAATCAATCCCTATCCTTTATCCCAATTGATACAATCAAGAACACATTAGGATCAATCACCACCCTTTATAGCCAGCCATGCCTCTGCAGAGTGCTTCCAAAGACTGGCAAAATCAGGGTATCCGAGAGCCGGGGGGGGAGTCCTCAGAGCCACCCACATGGCTACCCTCCTGGTACTGGGTCTGGAGCAATCATTGGCCCCCATACGAAAAGGCATGGCTATGTGTGCCTGTAGATCGGGCCCAGACAGCAGAGGGAGATCTGAAGTCCAAGGCCAGCTGCTTTCCCAAAACTTACCATCCTGGCACTGGGTCCAGAGCAATCAATCTCAAGTGATAGTTTCAAAAAAAATTATATGATGTCCATGTCATATAAGTATCACTACACTTAGAGATGCTCAGGTAGTAAACAGTCCAGACAATGTCATACACTAAAATTAGAGGGTAGATGTTTTACACTTGTAAGATACATTTATAGTCTGTTATATTCTCCTTAGATAATATCCTAATAGAAGATAATAAATTTGGTGAGGGTTTTAATTATGTCATTTAATATCTTGTGATGAGATGGAAATATTTGAATAAAAAGTTGTTCTATGCTAAGATAACCATTTAAGTTTATTGCAAAGATAATGTCATCATGACTGTCATGCTAAAATACTATGTGTGGCTCTTGATCTCATGTTTCCTATGTAAAACTATAGAACTGTTGTCTGTTAGCATTCTGGAGGGATTCAACTACTGAAATGCCAATGGTTGAGGAGAAATCACAGTCCTCTGGATGTACTTTATATTTCTAACTGTTATCCAGGCAAATTTATAATAGTTAAGCTCACTGGCACTGCAGTACTGTTGCAACACCAACGTCACTGATCTTCTCTTCTGGGTTTCAACAAATACGGTTTAGAGACCAGAATTAGAAATATAACTGGGTATAGAGGACAACCAATATTTTGTCACTGGCCCTTCAATGTCAATAGGGAGCCAGGATATAAGGGAACCTTTTCTACAGGATCCTACAATTGATGAGTAATCAACCTCCTGAGCAGTGAAATTGCTGTATCCTAGAGGCCAAAAATGAGCAGAGGTACAGTGTGCCAAAGGAGGGTCAGCAAGAGAGAAAAGTCTCCCATGCTTTCACAGAAAGCAAATGGTCAAGCAACTCAGTGATCCATCCTAATAGTTGATACTGACAGAGGAGCTGAGAGACTCTATACATGGTTTCAGCGTAATGCCTGAGAGGACTTAACTGATCTGGACAGACAGCAAGAGGTTAATATTAATTAACACAGGTCTCACTTTAACTTGGTCTTAACACCCAGCAGAAAAGTAAAACCAAAACATGTATGAAAATAATATCATAGTAATAAAGCTAGATATAAAAAAGTGTCTTCAATTGCTGACCACTTCTGGCAGTTTCTAGCTACATTGGTAGCCATCACTGCTATGAATTATTTAAAAATGACCTATGATGGAATCTATAAGAGTTCAACAAACATCTTTAAATTCCTTAAAAAATTGTCCTTCAAAACCACCAACCCCTCATAATACAGCTAAAACTAAAGACTTATGAAAAAATATCATACTTGTAGGTAACCTATCAAAAGAGTCATCTAAAACTTAGTGGGTTACAATCACTAGTCTTGTCCCTTAAGAATAGTGTGTAAATGTGCCTTCTTTTCCAAGCTGCATTCCCATTCTGGTAGTCATGCTTTGATTATACATGCTCTAAATTTTAGAAAATTTGTTTATTTTTGCCTAGCGGCTGCTGCCAAACTGCAAATCATCACATGTATGGAACCAGTGACAAATGTGTTAGACTCTTTTATTGAGATCTACTCTATCAGCCTTGTAAGGAAGTTCATAACTGCTAAGCTGCAACATGACTTCTATCTGAGGCCTATTAGATTAGCTGTGTAGAGAAGGCTCTTGACTAGATTTTCCCTTACATTAACCCTTTTCAGTTTGAAGCAGTTAGATTAAAAATGGTGCCCCTTCTCCTCCAATTGCAGTTAGAGATACTTCTTCAGATGGGGGAATATTGTAGATAGCTAGGCTAGTTAGAAAATGTATAAGACAGTTAGGCTGCTGTAGACCCTCAGCACAAAATACAAATTAAATAAAAGGCCAGGATTCAAGAAAAAGAAGAATTACTTCACCCACATACATTTTCTAGGGATGAGTAGCAGTGATTCATATTCTAAATATATACCTATCACCTTGGGTGGGAATAAAACCCTCCCTAGCTCATTCCTTCCCATAAAATCTTCATGCATTCTGTTACAGAAAATAATATTGGAGATGAAATATGAAATATTATATTTCTCAAGCTATTAATTGTCTGATATGCTGAGTTCGTGTTCTACAGAAATCAAAGAATGAGTCTTTGAAGCAATGAATGTTAAGAGTAGGAAGATATTTATGAATAGGAAAGCTCCTGAGGGTCAGAAGGGTCCCAAGTGAGTAGCAGGGTATCCCGCTTTACAAAGGAGTTTTATAGGGTGAAACCCAAGTAGGTACAGCATGGACCATAACTATGAACAATAAGGTTACAACTATAGTCATTTACGTAATGGTGGTCCAATTGGGAAATAAGGCACATAACAAATGTGAATGGAAAGAGCAATGATTCTCCTAAGAAGTGGTGAGTCCAGAGGTCTCTGGTCACCCACTGGCTTGGTTGATATCTGTCTAGATAACATTAATCCCGGTGTTTATTTTTTGAGGAAATACGTAGGTATGATATTCTTGTCTTTATCTTGAGGGCTTGTTTTTACCCAATGTGTATCCAGTTGTGTTGTCCTATGTTTCACTTTGCCCTAACCTTCTTCAGTACTTAGCCCTATTGGACTGCCTGTAATATTTTTACCTACTCATCTGTCTATAATAGTTCCATTGCTTTCTACATTGTTTGCTTCCCTATTTAATATTAATATTAATCAATATTAATATTAATTTAATATTAATCAATATTACCTAAGTGACTACACTTGTTGTAATCTTATTGTTTGATCATAGTTTTGTTCCACCTCATACTTACCTTGTGATTTCCCATTGGATCAATATTACCTAAGACTGCACTTGTAATCTTATTAATTGGCTATAGTTTTGTCCCACTTCAAACCTGCCTCATCTTATGGTTTTGCTCAATAAAATACCATTAAGAAGTGGGGTCAGCTGGCTACTCACTTTCTGGACACCTCTGTCTCTTTTATATGGAAACTATCTTCCTATCAATAAATTCTTCCTACTATTAAACTCCAAATAATTCATTCTTTTATTTTAGAGAACATGACTCTTCAGACTTCTAGCAGGTTGAGAGCTATACTTCACTAATATTATTTAGAGGCCCATATATTATTCACCCTATATCATTCAGATTTCTAAAATGATCTTGGAAAAAAATAGTTTTCTTTCACTTTTGGTGAAGTAGGGATAGGTGGCTTCCAGGCAGAGAAAAGATAGGCTTTATTAAAAATTGATAGGGGATCTAATAATAAGAAGGTTCTGCCTCTACAAGTAGAATCTATAGTTAGAACAATTGGAAAGACAAAAGAGAGAAACTATGCCTACAGAGGCTCCATGTAACACAATTACCATAAGACTTTATCAGAAAGCTGACAAAAGAACAAGAAAACCCAAAACACAAAGGACCAGGAAAACCAGCCCTCTCACCCACTTCTGATAAAAATCCAAAAAGACAAGGCAGCCACCTAATGATAATTATTTAATATATGAAAGACACACACACCTATACATATATACTTATATGTGTATTTTCAGTTTAGCATCACCTAACTCTGCACCAGATATACACTATAAGGTAAAAGAAGAAAAATCCAAAACCATACCAGAACCACAACTAGCCTTTATTGTAGGGATGATCTGTCAAGCTTTCTCCAAAGAGAACAAAGAGTGCAGAAGAGTGGCTGGGATAAGGAGAGATTTTATAGCACCTGAGCTGGGGTTGAGGGATATGTTGGCTAAGGACTGGAGGAGTCTGTGACATCACTCGTTGCTAGGAAGGTAGCAAATATCAGGTTACTCTTTTGAAGGGAAAAGGGCATGTAGCAAAGAAGATTGTCTTTTGATGGGAGAAGCCATCTTGGGTTTGGATTTTAAGTGGGAAACAGGGTATTATGTGAAGGAGAAGTCTGCTATTCTATGTAGCATTCAATTTAAGGCAAGGGAAATCTATCATACACACATACTCTACTTAATTTCTAATAAGCTGCCCTTGTACAAGCCCCCACATCCTTACATTTATTCATCACAAAAGGGCGGTGGGGGGGGGTCAAATGGCCAGAAAGAATATAGATATAGGTGATCACACAATGATCAGAGACAACTAGGAAGCCAATCAGATGGTGACAAATCCCAGGTGCCCACATGCTGAATGAGAAAAATCAGTAGTCTCAAATAAAAAAGCTGAGGTCAAAATTCCAAAGGCATTCACTTTTAATGCCTCTTATACTTCTAGAATAGCTGTTTGTCTTCCCTTTTCCTTCGTTTTCCAAATAAACCATCTTCCTTTATTTTCAACTCTGCTTTTTTTAATTAGTTACTGAAGCTGAGATTATGATGTTATTAATTGTATGTCTCAGATGGAAATAGTTTATATACCGCAAGAGTTTTATGATCTCTCAATATTTGCACCTTATATCATTTCTAAATAACTGTCTGTTGATATTTGTACAATTTTTCTTTAGCTCTACAGAGAATAGCATAGATTTTCAACTACTCACATCAATCAGTCAATGAAGCCCCTGGACTGAGCAGCAGTCTAGATTGAGTATATCATGCTAATTGAGGCAACAAGAAACTGAGACCACTTCCCCAGATCCTAACCTGGTAGTAGTAACACCAATAGCAAGTGACTGCCTTTTGTTGCAACCACTACATTCCTCTTCATGAAATATTGATGCTTTTGTTATCAAAAGTTTGTGAAGATACGAAAGAAAAAAGGAAACAGTATAATTTTTCAAGACCTATGAAGAGAAAAAATGAGATGTGAAACTATTCCATTTGATTTAACTAATGTGGAACAATTATCCTTCACCTTCTACAAGTCCTGTGAATTCCTAATTTACTTATGTATTGTACTCTTGTTTAAACATTACAGAGTATGTACCTTTAATTTCACAATTCCTTAAAAAATCTGTTATAGAAGATTTATTATGTTATCATAACTTTGAAATACATGAGTCATTGAAATCTCTGATTAGTATTTTAAGAAAAGTGTCAAAACTAAAAATTTTAGGCATATTTTAAAGAATATCTTCTACTTCAGTAAAACACAATCCACAAGACGATTTGTATATCCATAAAAAGGAGAGAGATCTGATCATGGTAGCAAGACATACCTTACTAAAACTAAGTAATGGAGAGAGACTTAAGTGTAAACTGAACTCAATGTCTAATAATACAAAGATGACTGAGATATTTATAGGCATAAAAGGAATGCCTAGGGAAGTGAATCAGTGGAAACCAATAGAATTATAAGGCTATATGAAAATAGTGAAATCACCAAAGAAGAAGGTGGAAAGTAACTTCAGATGGCCTAACAAGTGGAGTTAAACAAAATACAGTTTGGAGTTTGGGAGAGTCAAATTCTCATGAGCAAAGACATAGAACTTTTAGTTGAAACTCAATTGGCATTTGGGCTACATGCCATGTGCATTGCATTAAAACACAAAATTTACCTATATTGTGCCCAGGTCCTGAGATTTTTGCAAGAGACACAGATTAAGAGCACTGGAGCAATTGCTCTGGTTCACAACAGTCCAAATTTAGGTTTTGGCTGGGATAGTACTGCTCTTAGTCAAATTTATTGTGAAACTTGAATGCGAAATGTACACAAGAAAATTTTTTAAATGTAAATTTTGAACCAAAAGGAATGATGTGTAAAGATGAGGCCAAATACTTTATGGTTTGTAAAGAGATTAGATCCATTGAAAAGATAGATGCTTTGCAAAGAGATAAGAAGAAATATACCTTGAGATCATTTAAAAAGTCAACAAGATCCCATGCATTACAACATCAAGGTGCAAGAGGGTAAACATTTTATTTGAGAAAGGGAACCCTCAACTCCCACTTATGCGGGCCTCTTATGAGATTTGTTAAAAGATCTGGAACCCCAAGTCATGATGATAGTGACTCAGAATGTCTGCTAAAGAACTGAGACGTATAAAAGTCAGATAAGCTGGTTAAAAATTAATCAGAAAAAATTAATCAGAAATTATAGGTCAGAAAATGTAAACATTGAAATTGATGAATTAATCACAGTGAGTTTATACATGCTGCAAATGTTAGGAGATAATTAAATCAAAAGTCATACAATTCATCAAATCAGTTTTAAAAAAAACTTCAATGTAACAAAAAGTTAAAGTGTATGACCAAGAAGATAATTAGAAACAAATAGTATTAGGTGAAAATCATGAAACAAGGATAGCCCTAATATAAGGCTTTAACCAATAACTGTTTTAATGTTCTTACTAGCAATTACTAATAATTCTGACTGGAGGCTATCAGAGAAGAAGCATTCAGGAAAAGAAACCATTCACTGATTTTGCTGCTGATCTCATTGATTTATTTATTAATGCATCCCATCTTATTTTGCTTCATACATGCAACTGCACTTCGTATAATCAAAGATGCTTTTCTAATTTCAAGAATTTCTTAATAGTTTTCATTATATCACCATTCACTTCTCATTCTTGTCTAACATTGTCACTTTTTTTTTTGGTACCGGGGAATGAACTCAGGTCCTTGCGCTTGCAAGGCAGGCCACCGAGCCGCTGAGCTAAATCCCTGGCTCCTTCATTCTTGTCTTACATTAACAATTTATCATGTTTGAACATTAAAAGCATGCTTATTTTTATCATTATTTTTAATTTTTATGTAAATTTTTTTAGTACCAGGGGTTGAACTCAGGTCATTGTTCTTTTGTGGCAGGCAGCAGAACCACTGAACCAAATCCCCAGCCCCATTTTTCTGTAACTTTTGCCTGCACATCATCCTATGACATGTGTTATATTATCTTCCAGTGTATTTTAATTATTTACTCATCAAATGTTGTTGATAACTGCAAATGTTCAATATGAATAATGTCTCTGTGTTTAGTTTTTACATTTTTTGTAGCCTGTTGAGGCCTCTGGTAGTGTTGTAATATATTGTCAATAAGCAGAGAGACACTGGACCATATAGATAAATTTTGACTTTTTTTTAGGGCTTATGTCTCATTTGAGTTGCAAGTAAAACTGCTACTTTAAGATTCCTTTAAGCATGTCTTCATGGAATTCCTTCACCACTAGTAATTGATGCATGTATATGGTCTTGCACTGACTTTTACAGGGTGTGTGGAGGTGGGGGGGTGGGGGGTGGTGGTGTTTGGAGCAGAAGTAGTGTAAAATGGTTGAGTCATTTGCAATTATCTCAAGGGTCTTTTGTCACTATAGTTATACTTATCCAATATAAATGCTTCAAAATTTGTTGACATTTGATTAGCAACTGAAGATGAGATTAATTTTGTAAAATGACACCTGTGCAATTAAAAAGAATATATATACTTGTACTTATTACCCTGTAAATTTAGGAGACAAATTATTCTGTGTGAAATCAACATGTTCATACCTTTTTGTGATTTTATTTCTATAGACAAAAGATTATTTTTCCTTCCAGCTTTACTTGTTTCAAAATAATGTGCTACTTGGGAAAGATCAGGTTCACCTACTTGTGTTGTGTTTTGTTTTCCTTTTTGTGTATTTGTTTTTTATCACAGCCCTGTAAGAGATTTACTAGCTTAATTTCACTATGCTAAAGTATTGATATTATATATAAAACTTGGCTAACTGTTGTGATATTATAAAACATGTCATCTAAAGGGACAGTGAAATTTTATTCTCTCTCAATGGCATGTAATATGTATATCCATTTCTCTAAAGGATTCTAATCATTCACCAACCTTACAGTTAAGTTGTGACATTATATGTATTTGAAGTGGACAGTATGAAATAATGGTTATTATTTTATATGGTTGTAATTTAAGTGAGCACTCTCTTATCAGCCATATTTGTAGATGGATGAATTGAAAATAGACATATATGTAGATAATGTAGAGAAGCTTACAGGGACCAGAGTGGCATGATTTCAGTCAGCCCCTATCCAGGGTCCCAGCCCAACTCCAGCAAGTGGGACCTATAGGCCCTGCAAAAGACCAACCTGGAAAAGAACTGCAGTGTTAAAGCAACAGCCAAATACCCACCCAGATACCAATGGAAAACGTGTGCAAACCCAAGCCAGAATCCCACTCAGACATTAATGACTGCAGTGCACAGCCCTCAGCCAAAGCCCTCCCAGAAAATAGATATGCAAGGGGCAAGCCTAAACCAGAGCCATAAACAGATTCCACCACAAGGAAACAATCCTGGATAACAGGGAAGTACAGAGACCTAGAAGGCCACCATTCTGAATCCAGGAATTGGTTCAGGGGTAAGCAGCAGATAAAAGGCCTCCCTGTGGTTTGCTGAGAATTGAAAACCACTGGGTGAGCAAAAAGTCACCTCAACAAAGGCACAGAAGGCTGCAACTCTGTAAATGAGAAGACACTTAAAAAGTCTCAAAACCAGACTTGCAGATAACCTAAGGCAACTACAAAGGGCAATGAGATGGAGCAATATGAGAGTCAACAACCTGGACTTCCTGAACTGACAACAAACCAGGATCTAGAAAAAATGAAATCAGAAATTAGTTCTCAGATAACAATAGAAATTGTATCCATAGTGATACACATGATTAATAAATCTAGACCAGATAAAGATGAAAAAATAGAGGAGCTGAGAAACATGATGGAATCCCAATATAAGAAACAAAGGAATCCATAAAACAGATGCAAAAAGATTTCCAGGAGATTTAAAAACTCAAGTGAAAGTTTACTCAGCAGAATGAGCCAATGTGAGGACAGAATTTCAGCTATAGAAGACAGGATTGCAATTATCCTGACCAGGAAAATAAAAATATATTAAAAATAGTAAGAAACCATGAGAAATCAATCCAGCACATGCTAGATAATGCAAAGAAGATTAACATAAGACTGATAAGAGTCAGTGAAGAAAGAGGAGCAAGTGCAATTAACATTAAAAACTCTTCATAGAAGTAGTGGCAGAAAATTTCCCAAGAGGGGAAAAAGAACTTGATATACAGATAAGTGAGTCATATAGGACTCCAGTTAGCCATGGTAAAAATTTTATATATATATTTGGGCATATAATAGTTAAGATTCTTGAAATCCAACAGAGGAACAATATTCTACAAGCAGTTAGTAAAGAAATGAATCACAAACAAAGGAAAGCCCATCAGAAATCAGAATCATGAATCACACACAAAAGAAAGCCCATCAGAATCACGGCAGACTTCTCAGCGCAAACCCTTAAGGCAGGAAGAGCTTGGAGTGATGTATTTCAAGTTGTGAAGGAAAACAGCCTCCAACCCAGATAGATGTATCCTGAAAAGCTATATCTCAAAATGGATAGAGACAGATTGATGACAAAGAGCACCCTGGGAACTTCATGAATACCAAACCAGCACTCCAAACAATCCCAGGAAAAGACAATGAGGATCACATCTACAGGAATACAACAGAATGGATCCATCAAGCACAACAAAAATTAAATACAAGGAGGAAGAATCCAACAAAAAGAAAAAGTCATGACAATAAGTCAATACATATCAATTATAACTATCAATGTTAATGATCTCAATTCATCAATCAAAGAAACAGACTGGCAGAATAGTTTAAGCAGCAAGATCCAACAATGTGCTGCATACAAGAAACACACTTAATTTAAAAAGAAACTCATAGACTGAAAGTTAAAGAGTAGAAAATAAAACTCCACATGAAGAAATCCCTAAAAAAAAACAAGAGTAGCTATCATCTTTCCAAATCAAATGGATTGCAAACCAACACTGAATAAAAGATACAAAGAAGGTAATTACATCCTTGTAAAGGGAAAAATCCAAGAGGAAGTGAAGAGAATCATACATCTATATGCATGAAACACTAGTGTGACCAAGTATATAAAACAAATACCAATGGTAACAAAAAGTCAAATAAGCACTAATACAATAGTAGTGGGACAACTCACTACCCTACTGTCACAAATAGGTCAACCAGGCAAAATAAACAAGAAAAGGATAGAACTCACTCAAACTCTTGAATAATGAACTTAACACATGTTTACAGACATCTGTTTTTTGGCTGCACATGGTTGGTTATCTAAAATAGACCACACAATAGCTCTTTGAACATATTTAAAGAAGTGCAAAGGAATTGAAGTTATCCTCTGAATATTATCAAATCATAGGGTAATTAAATTGGAGATCAATAGTAAAAGAAACCACAAGAATTTCATAAACACATGGAAATTGAGCAAC
>NW_022943625.1:0-336 GCF_012274545.1 Fukomys damarensis | reverse complement strand
ATACAAAAATTCAGCTTATAACTGTTAATGATGTACCATGATAGTCACTGTTGAAATTCAGCAAATGAAAGAACCCATTTGCTTTATAAAGATGTTGGAAAATAAGATATTTACAAAGTTTTTTCCTTCTAGACTGTAATTACTCTTTGGAAACATATGACTAATCAGTGTGAGGACTAAGTATTCAGGTCAAGGTGGGCTCCCTCTACGCCCCCTCTATACACCCCTTGCCCAGAACAAAGCTGCAAAAGTTCCCTTCTGTAAAATTCTATGCTGTGTGACAGTCTCCCTGTGCTTCTGTTCCTCTTTTTAGGGCAAGCTGTCTTAGGGCATCTC
>NW_022943624.1:0-264 GCF_012274545.1 Fukomys damarensis | reverse complement strand
GAGCAAGCCTCTTGCTTGGCAGCAGCAAGCCCCAGAGAGAGGCAGAGAACTTTCTAAAGGCAGATGCCCTTACCTGTAACTCACCACCCTTACCTGTAACAAATATGAAATGAGCTCAGGAGAGGGGTTTTAAGAGAAAGTTTAAGACATGCCAACTTGTCAAATAAACCTTGAACTTTGTTTCTGTTTTTTGTTTTTAAAGGTACTGAGGACTGAATTTGGATCCTCCCCCAGGACCTCCCTCCCCTTTTATTTTTTATTTTG
>NW_022943623.1:0-222 GCF_012274545.1 Fukomys damarensis | reverse complement strand
TTTGGGTTGCAGTTTGGGCATGTGTTCTCTAAAAGGTTTGCCATAACTGCAACAGACAGTCTGATGACAAGCTGGATGCTTCTTGCACATAACTCTCATTGACTCACTCTACTGAGGTAGATGTTGCTGGGGTCTTCCATTCTACAGGTGAGAAAACTAAGGCCCAGGGAGAATAAATAGTTTTTCAAAGGTCACACAACTGAAGATCAGTGAAACTAGGAT
>NW_022943622.1:0-2721 GCF_012274545.1 Fukomys damarensis | reverse complement strand
TGTATGATATATAAAAGATAGTGCACAAAAATAGATGATAGTGTGAGGAATTCAGACAGCTTATGCCATTAAATAGTGCGCCAAGATTTCCCAGAAACTCAAAAAATAAAATCTGTAAACTCAAAAAATAAAACCTAGAAGTTTGTAATAATTAGTCAATTCAAAAGCACTCCTGTTTTTGCATGTTATAAGGCCTCTCCTTATGGTATTTTACTTTTTTTTTTACCCCCCTGGTACTGAGGATCGAAGTCAGGACTTAGCACTTGCCAGGTATAGCACCAATGAGCTACATGCCCTGCCCAGATAATGATATTTTAATTAGAAAAATATTATGCAATTAATAAGATCAAGACATGTTCTGGAAATTGTAGGTTCTGGAAGTGAAGTTTTAAGAGGTTAACAATAAAAATGAGAAGATATGATAAGGTGATGATTTGCAACTACAGCAACAATTTTTTTTTTTTTTTTTTTTTTGGTACTGGGGATTGCACTCGGGTCCTTGTGCTTCCAAGGCAGGCCACTGAACCCCTGAGCTAAATCTCCTGCCCAAATAAATTGTATTTCTTGCCTACCAGGTCCTAACAAATATAAGGTAAACAATTGTGGATCAAGGACCAGGGATTTAGCTCAGTGGTAACACCACCTGCCTCACAAGCACAAGGTCCTGAGTTTGATCCCCGGTACAAAAAAACCCAAAAAACAAAACAAAACAAAACAAAAAACTGTGGATTAAAAGAAATGAAAAATTATATATCTTATTTTTCCAGATGCTATTACATATGATATAAAATTTAAAATACAAATTACTAATTGCTGGTGTATTGGAATATGATTGATTTGATTATTCATTACTTTATTAAACTCACATTAATTCTAGGGGATATTTTCTACATTCTTTGACACCTTCTGCAGGGTTAATCATCTATGAAAAACCCACAAAATCTAAATACATTACATACGCATTAGCCCAAATGTTCTCTTCTGACTTCCCTTAATACGCCATCTTTCCTACCACCAGTCTCTGCCAGAGTTAAGCATATAACTCCAAAATATGCCAACAAATTAATTTTTCCCTATGAAAATTGAATAATTTTTCCAAAAGGTCTGGGTGTGGTGGCACCTGCCTGTAATCCCAGCACTTGGGAGGCTGAGGTAGAAGGATCACTGTGAGTGATCCTACATAGTGAAACCCTGTCTCAAAAAATGAAAAAAAGTGTTTTCCCCCCAAGGGAAAATGCAGCAAAATGAAAAATCAAATCTGTTCCAATAGAACAAAATTATATACCTGATTTAGTACTCATAAACATGTCAAAATATTTAATAACTCAACAAAATGAAAAAAAACAATTGGATAAAAATCAGCAACTGCCTGAGCTGACACTTTATTAAAAACGAAAGCATATACATGTGTGTGTGCCTGTTCACTGCCATTAGATGTAAAAAAAAAATGGATGCTAAAACTGTAGTGAGGTAATATTTCAGATCTGTTAAAGCTGCTAACACGAAAAAAAATAATTATATTGCCAAATGTTTTCCTGTATGTAAATCAAAAGGATTTTTCATGTTTTGCAGTTTGGGGGAAAAATGACACTGTACACTCGTATCATATAATTTAGCAGTTCTACAACAAGTTATTTATCCATGAGGATTGAATTGAAAGTGAAATTCTACATCCACAGAAAAAAAGGATGAATTTTTTTAATCACCTGTACTCACAATCACTAAAAACTGCAAATAAGAGTCTTTCAGCAAGGTAAAGGGAAAGCAAAAAGTGATAGATCTGTACGCAAAATACTATTTGATAATGCAAAGGAATGAGAGAATGAAGCCAGCAACAAATAGCTGACTTGTTTGTGAGTTTCACCAGCCGAAAGGAACAAGATCCAAAGAACCACATAATTCTAGTAATGTGCATTATTCAAAAGGCAAGTCTATAGGAATGGGAAAGAGATCACTGGCTTCTAACAGTTGAAGGGAGGAGGCACCACAAAGGAGCAATTTAGGGGAAAATTGTAGCTCAGAAACTCTTTTGTGTGAAGTAGGGTGGTGGTAGATAATGGACCTGTACATGATGACATCCTAGAGAAGCCTGCAGCAAGGGCGAACTTTATCGTATACATTCACACAACGCAGACACACACTCCACCAGTAACCGGAAGGCCACAGATTTCCCGAATGGGGTGTAGACTATGGCAAATGAATCTAACTGCACTACAAGCGTACTGTTCAGAGCTTAATTTAAGAGAAGAAAGCAGATGAAAATGAAGCTGATTTAAATAACTTACATGTTTAAAAAATTGTATTGGTATATGTTTGTCATACGTAGTGATGCATGAATTTTAGGGGATTAAGACATAAACATATAGCATCATATTCCGTTTTACTTCCTCTTCCCCTCATCCCCCTTCTGTCTTTCCCCTTAATAGATTCCCTTTCCATTTCCCAAAAAGTCTATCTCCTTCTTCTCTATCATATATCTTTGGTTTTGCTCTTTAAATTATTTGTACTTTGGATTTCTCATACAAAATAAGTGATGTGATATTAATCTTCTGTGTCTGATTTATTTCATTTGACATTATCACCACAAGGTGCATCCATTTCCTCTCCAGTGACTGAATTTCATCCTTCTTTGTGGCTGAATAGTACTCCATTATGTACAGATCACATGTTCTTTATCTATTCACTTGTTGATGAGCATATAGGCCACTTCTAGGATTTAGC
>NW_022943621.1:0-228 GCF_012274545.1 Fukomys damarensis | reverse complement strand
AGATTATAGAGCAAATTCTAAGTAAATTCATGGGTCAAGAAGAAACCAAAAGTAATTCTACTGCAATATGAAAAACATTAAAGCACTATATATAAATTTTCTGAGATGCTGTCTATAGAGCAGTGCTTATTAGAAATTTATTAATATAAACATTGATGTTGAATAAAAAGGAAGGTCTCAATATCTTCAATTGCCAGCTTAAGATTACAAAAATAAAGAACAGGCTAA
>NW_022943620.1:0-244 GCF_012274545.1 Fukomys damarensis | reverse complement strand
GTATGTTTGTTTATTAAACATCTTTGTATCTTGAAGTAGGAATGAAGACGTAGTTTTATGCTGTTGCAAATATGGGTATTTTTTCCTACCCTCATCTTAGCACCCCCATTTAAATCAGGAATGGGTAAGGTCAGAAATGGCTCAGATTCAGGCTGTGCTGTTTGTATGGGGATTCTGAACTCCTTTAATCCATTCTGAATTTCACTGTAACTGTGACAGCATGATTGCAAGAAATCACATTTTA
>NW_022943619.1:0-691 GCF_012274545.1 Fukomys damarensis | reverse complement strand
TGGTTAGTTGAATCACAGTCAGGGTTACAGTTTTACATTCTAGTCCCTTTGACATATTCATGTATATTTTCATCCTGAAAGAGAGTCTATATTCTTCTCTTTTTTCATGTCCCTGTAACATGGGTGGAAAATGTAGACACTGAGTGTATCTGTGGGTGAGTGAGGCTAGGGAAGAGGCAAAATACTGAACTGGTACACCCACCTGGGCTCATAGATTTGAGGTCCAGTAACATTTTGAAGTAGCCAGGATTTAATGGGCATTGTGTTTGGTGCCTGGACACTCACTGCTTACTTCAATCACCCAGTAATTTCAGAGTTGGTATTGTTTCCATTTTTATAAGGAAAATTGAGATGTAGAGGGTCATATGGTTATTAAAGCCACACAGTTGAACAGTAGCAGAGTTCAATTTGAACTCCTCTTCCTACATCCTGACCATGCTGCCCAGGCGTGAACACACCCTAATATTCACCAGTGTAACTTTAATTCTTTCTCTGGGTATAAAAAAGAGTGTTTTATTCCCACGTTTTAAAAAGTGTTTTTCTGTTTGTTTTTTTCATTTTAGCCGAAAGGAAGGCAGGGAGGGAGGGAGGGAGGGAAAAGAAGGAAGGCAAGGCAAAGCAAGGCAATGAAAGAAAGAAAAGGAAGGAAGGAAGGAAGGAAGGAAGGAAGGAAGGAAGGAAGGAAGGAAGG
>NW_022943618.1:0-1935 GCF_012274545.1 Fukomys damarensis | reverse complement strand
TTTTTTTTTTTTGGACCATTCTCTTAGTCTCCATTGCATTGATTTCTGCTCTGATCTTTATAATTTCCTCTCTTGTAGGAGCTTTGGGTTTCTCTTGCTCTTCTATTTTTTCTAGGAGGTTAAGATTCATCATTAGGTTGCTTATTTGAGCTGGCTCTGTTTTCCTAGTGTGGGCATTCACTGCTGTGAACTTTCCACATCGAACTGCTTTCACTGTGTCCCGTAGATTCCTGTATGTTGCATTGGCAATATCATCTATTTGTAAAACCTGACTAATTTCTTCTTTAACTTCCTCTGTAACCCACTGATTGTTCAGGAGAGTGTTGTTCAATTTGCTTGTGTTTGTGAAGCTCTTGCAGTTAATTTTGATATTAATCTCCACCTTTATTGCACTATGGTCTGATAATATACATGGGATAACTTCAGTTCCTTTGCATTTATTTAAAGATGTTCTATGAGCTAGTATGTGGTCTATTCTGGAGAATGACCTGTGTGCAGCCAAAAAGAATATTTAGTCTGATTTTGTGGGGTGGAACCACTCTGTAGACATCCATTTGTTCAAAATCTTGGTTGAGTTCCTGTATTTTGTTGTTGATGTTTTGTGTGGATGACCTGTCTACTCGTGACAGTGGGTATTTAGGTCTCCCACTGCAATTGTATTAATATTTATTTGGTTTTTCATGTCCCTTAATATTTGTTGTGTATAGTTGGGGGCATTCATATTTGGTGTGATTATATTTATGATTGTCCTCTCTTCCTGTTAGATTGCTCCCTTTACAAGGATGTAATGGCCTTCTTTGTCTCTCTTAATTAGTTTTGGCTTAAAATTTACTTTGTTAATAAGATAGATACCCCTGCTTTTTTCTGGGCTCCTGTCTAATGGAGAATTGTTTTACAACCTTTTACTTTAAGTCTATGAGTTTCTTTTTGAACTAGGTGTGTTTCTCGGATACAACATAGTGTTGGATTTTGATTCTTAGTTCACTCGGCCAGCCTATTTGCTTTGATCGGTGAATTGAGACCGTTAATATTGATGGTTATAACTGATATGTATTGACTTTTCATTGCCATGTTATTGTCTTGTTGTTGGCTCTTTTAAATTTTCCCCCTGTCCTTTAGTTTCTTGCCTTGCCCAATTGATTTGTTCTGTTGGGCCTCATGGTGTTGTGACCTTCTTTGTCTTTTTCTAGGATATTGCTTAGAATGGTTTGAAGTGCTGTCTTAGTATTCATGAAGTTACTCAGGTGTTCTTTGTCATGGAAGTATCTTATTTCCCCATCCAGTTTGAAAGAATTTTGCAAGATACATCAGTCTAGGTTGGAGTTTGTTTTCTTTGAGGGCTTGAAATGCCTCACTCTGGGCTCTCCTTGAGTTGAGGGTTTGTGTTGAAAAGTATTGCTGTGATTCAGATGGCTTCCCTTTGCATGTGATTTCTTTCTTTTCTCTAACTGCTTGCAATATTTTGTTCTACTGTTGATTTTCCTGGATCTTGACTAGTATATGTCTAAGTGTAGATTTCTTTTTTGATCATGGCTAATTGGAGTCCTATGAGCCTCACTCCTCTGTGTGTCAAATTCTTCCCCTCTGTTTGGAAAGTTTTCTGTCATTAATTTTGTGAACAGTATCTTTATGTCATTTGTACTTTCTCCCGCTACTTCATGGAATCCTCTCAATCTTCTACTGTTCTTCTATGCATCATCTAGAAGCTGTTTGATTGATTTCTCTTGGTCCTTTGCTTTTTTTAAGAGATCTCTTTTCACGGTCACTGACTGCCATTCTGTTTTCTATATCTGATATTCTGTTTTCAGATTGTCTCAGTCTGCCATGTATATTTTCAATACAGTGTTTTTATCTCCTGGATATTTCTTTGAATCTGTTTCATGGATTCCATTTCTTTCCTATGTTGGGCATTCTTTCATGGTCCTGAGCTCATCT
>NW_022943617.1:0-262 GCF_012274545.1 Fukomys damarensis | reverse complement strand
CTGGCTGTGTGCAAAACTAGTTTCCCTAATCTTGCTGGCATTTCTCTAAGTTGATTTTCATTATGAGAGATGGGTTTGTGTACACCTGGCCATACTCATATCCTGTTCTTATCTCTATTTGCAAGATGGTTGAGTAGAAGTAGGACTAGGGTTGGCACGACCTTGTCTGCAATGTCTGAGAGCTCATCGTAGCAGCAACCCCCCTAGAAAATGTCCTCAGGACAAAATTATCCTTTACCACTCTACTAGCTCACATACCTCA
>NW_022943616.1:0-207 GCF_012274545.1 Fukomys damarensis | reverse complement strand
GTATTAGTCAGCTCTCTTGTCACCGGGACACAATAGCAGATGCCCATAACTTAAAGGAGGAGAGGTTTAATTTGGCTCACGGTTCCAGGAGATTCAGTCCATGGTAGGCTGGCTCCAAATCAGAATAATCACGGTACAAGGAACGATGGAGCAAAGCTGCTTAGTTAATAGTGGCTGGGAAGCAAAGCAGAGGAACAGCACCAGAGA
>NW_022943615.1:0-213 GCF_012274545.1 Fukomys damarensis | reverse complement strand
CCAGCTAAGGGAACCTAATGGCCACCTCAACCAAATTCCATTTCTGAGAGCTATTATGAAGCAAAAGGATATGGGGGAGCGAGAGAAATTTTAATTAATTTCCTTTAAAGATGCTTGCTGCTCTCTGCTCTGAGATCTGCTCTCCCTCCAGCCTCCTTGGACCCATTTAGAGGGACCTGGTAGCTGCACCCTCCCCTGCCTGCTCCATGACCA
>NW_022943614.1:0-1487 GCF_012274545.1 Fukomys damarensis | reverse complement strand
TTGTTAGAGCTGGAGGAGCCCCTTTGCCTTTTTCCTTCCTTGGAAAGTGTTAATCACAGGTGCTGAGAAGGGTTACTCTGGCGATCCCGGGGAGTCTGTGCTGTTCCTACTCTGACCATGGTGGAACAATACTCAGATGCCAGTACTGCGCAGAAATCCACCATCTCTTTACAATCCATGAGCTCTCTTTATTATTTTAACACTTTTGAATTTGAGATACCTGTGGATGTCATTTAATGAGGCTAATTAAAAACATGATTGTAAATGCTTGCTTCTTCCAGATCAAGACCATATAAAACACACATCAATCAATCCTTTTAATCTTCAGCATTCTGGGTCCCCAGCTTCACATTAGAACATCTTCATTTCCTCATTTTTGTCTTCTTCCTAACTTCTGCCCCAGAGAGTGCCTTGGGCATTTTGTGCGTGCAGATAAAGAACTAGAGGTACTGCAGGAGCCCTCAGCAGTGAGATGAGAGGAAGCCACAGAGTCGTACACAGGCACAGGAGCTGGGTGAGGAGCCACTTGGGTGGCCCTGTGGTGGAGTTCCAGTGCCAGAACTGCTCAGGTCTAACATGCATCACCAAAGATTGGATTCACTTGCTGGGTGACTCGGATGAAGGTAGTTCTCCGGCTCAACTCTTTCAACTTAGCTGCTCCCACATAAGTACATGTAGATCGGATTCCCCCTAGGATATCACGAATGGTATGTTCTACATCTCCTTTAAAAGGGACTTCCACAATCTTTCCCTCCGAAGCCCTTGGAATAAGAAAAACATTATTACATTACCTTCTTGTTCTGGATTCCTTAAGCCTAATGCTCTTTAGCATTTGGCCCCATTTAGCCCCATTTCAACATTTCCTCCTGGGAATTGTAGAGTTTTCTCCTATGAGCCATGAGTTCTGACACCACCCTACATAGATACCTTCTCCAAAAACCCTCAGCTGCTGGGCCTCCATATATACCTGTATTCAGCCACACCACCAGCATACTTCTTCATGGCCATTTCAGAACTCATTCCGTAGAAAAGCTTGTACTTCTTGCCATCCCTGTCAATGAGCTCACCACCTGACTCACTGTGCCCAGCCAGCATGCCACCCAGCATCACAAAGTCAGCCCCTGCCCCTGCCAAAATCAAGAAGGTGGGGAAAAGATGTAGCTAGTCAAGGTGCCCACATGACCTCCCTCAAAAACAACTCATGCCAAATTCTCAGTCCTGAATAGTGACTCAAGCATCTTCCCAGTTCTGTTTCCTTAGTTGACCCACATTCCAAACAGGCCCACTACTCAGTGGCCTTCACTCAAAAGACCTGATTTCCTCATGATTTTTAAAAGAATCTCTGGGAAATCCTTGCCAGACTTCTGCTCTCCCTTTTGTTGCTTTTGCCATCTGTTGGTCATTTCATTTTACTGCTTCCAAGTGATTAGGACTTCAAGTCTGAAGAAGTTTCTTTTCCTTTTTTTTTTTTTTTTTTTTTTTTTTGT
>NW_022943613.1:0-361 GCF_012274545.1 Fukomys damarensis | reverse complement strand
TTTATACCCTCATAGGTCACTCCCCAGTGACCTGCCTCTTCCTGCACAGGCCCTACCTCGAAAAAGGAAGTCAGCTATGGATTCATCAGTGGATTAATCTACTAATGAGTACACCTCCCCCATGATCCAGTCGCCTTCCAAAAGCCCCATCTTTGAACACAGGAACCTTTTAGGGGAAAATTCTAGATCTAAGCCGTAACAGATGGCAACCCGGCATTAGCTTTGGGCAAATTCCAAACAGAAGAGTTTCCATACTGTTTCAAGCAAAGGTAGCCTCACAGGGAAGAGCATCCAGTCCATCAGGTTTCTGTTCAAGTGTGTGAAAGCTTATGTCTAATATTCCATTTTCTAAGTCTCATTA
>NW_022943612.1:0-212 GCF_012274545.1 Fukomys damarensis | reverse complement strand
GAGGAGGGAGGGAGAGAGATTTGTCAGAGAGGACTGAATCCCGTAATCAAGGGGACACAAAGTGAGGTGAGAGACAGCCTGAGATTGATTGCACCTTCCTATTGCAGACATTACTAAAGTTTGTTTTGTTTTGATCTTTGTTTTTTTTGAAACAGGCTCTTGCTTTGTAGTTCAGACTGGCCCTGAACTCACTGTGTAGCCTAGGCTAGCCT
>NW_022943611.1:0-222 GCF_012274545.1 Fukomys damarensis | reverse complement strand
GTGAACTTAATCCCCTTCTATCAGATCTACCTCAACATGTTAGCAAATAAATGAATGAACAAGAGAGTAGTGGTTCTCAGACTTATAGATTTCTAGATGAGTAAATTTTCCCCAATTAAGACCATTAACAAAAAGCAATTGAATTTCAAGCTAATATCGGGAAAAAATAAAAGTTTTTTCTCTTGAGTGAAACTATCTACATTTGCATTTCAACTTTTAGTA
>NW_022943610.1:0-386 GCF_012274545.1 Fukomys damarensis | reverse complement strand
CCCTCCTCCCCTCCCCATTTACAAACACTTTATTTCCATTTTTTCATTTTCTCATATTTTCTCTTATTACTTTTTCCCCTACGCTTCCCACTTTCCCTACACCGTTAGCCCTTTTCTTACTCCTAAGTGAAATAAATAAGTCACACACGTGTAAATACTGAATAGTTTCTCTGGTGTAAATAAACTGTAATAGTACATAAGATCCTAATGAGATAACTGACATTGTGAAATGGGAATTTTATACGTGTAACATAAATAATCTACTCGTGGAAAAATAATGGATTAAGCATTGTTTTATATATTGTCTCCATGTTGCGCTTAAGACATAGGACATAGATTAAGTGATGTTTCTCATGGTACAGACGAGGCATGGCAGAGCCACAGTT
>NW_022943609.1:0-784 GCF_012274545.1 Fukomys damarensis | reverse complement strand
CTGGAGTATAGGCACATCTATGACTCACATATGTAGTACAGCTGAGGGGCAGGATTCTGATGACTGGGGAAAAAAAAAAATCCAAACTGGTTTCTAACAGGAAGGAAACACTTTGCAATTTGTGGCCCAAACAATATAACAGAACATTTCAAAGGAAGCAAAATGACCCTATGAAGACAGACTCAGTGACTTAATCTAATGGCATCTAAGATGGTGTGACACATGGCACAGTCACAGGAAATGGGTCCCTGAAGGGGCTTATTAATTCTACTTATCCACAAAACAGGGTGGGCTATTTTGGCACATGGAATTTGTAAGCAGAAGGGACACTTAGATATCTGGGTTCTCACTGTGCCATGCAATGCCTTCTACATTCTTACACCAGCTTGTTTATCCTTCCCTCCTCTCTACATCAGCTTGCCACTGACCCCTTCCTTTTTTGTTGAAATCCAACAAAATGTTCTAGAGCAATTGAGGCTTCAGGTCTCCTTCAAAGCCTTTATCGATTCCCCAACTCAATGGAGTTTTGCCTGTATCTGACCCCTCAAATCCATGCCTTTGCCTATCTGGGACACACAACAGGCACGGTGTATTTAATTACAAAGTCTCTACAATGATCTGCAAAGAAGAAGTTCCACAGAACAGTTGCTTAAAGTCAGGCATGGTGGCGCATACCTGTACTCCCAGCACTCTGGGAGGCTGAGGCAGGAATGCAAGTTTAAGCCCAGCCTGGGCAAATTTGTGAGTCAGCTGGGGATGTAGCTCAGGTAAAGGCCCTGGGTTG
>NW_022943608.1:0-231 GCF_012274545.1 Fukomys damarensis | reverse complement strand
CATATCTACATTTTTAAAAATCCCATATAAATCCATAAGACTGACCAGTAGAGAAAAGGAATCAGAAGCATTCCTCAGAAAGGGAAAGTCAAGTGACTAACGTGAAAAGATGCTCAAACAGATTCCTAATGAGGGAATCCTAATGAAGACCACAGCGCTGCACCACCATGTGTCCTCTCCATAGGCAGATGTGATGAAGTCTGGGGAATTCCAAAGGCGGGTGAGGAGGTG
>NW_022943607.1:0-404 GCF_012274545.1 Fukomys damarensis | reverse complement strand
GGGCCTAGAACAGGCGTGGTGCTTCCTCTGGGACCCTGGAATCAGGAGCCCTCTGCTGACTCCGTCCTTAATGAAGATCATCCTGCACTACATGATGGGCTTTTACAGGACCGAGAACCAGCCGGAAGCCAGACAGGATGTCCTGTCACAGGTCGTGTGGGAAACAAACAACCAAGGGTAGGAGGGCCTGGGTCCACAGGGAAAGCCCAGAGGTGCCGCCTGGGGTCAGTTGGTCTTCCCTGCTCTGCCACCGCTTCAGAGTCCAAGAGGCCCAGGTCCCAGCCAGCTTGGATCGTCACCCTCTCTCCTGGAAATGTGGTCCAGACTTCACCCCTTCTCCCGTCTGGAGACTTCACTCCTTGAGCTGTGTCCGCCCAGCTCCCATTCCGGGGCAGGCAGTGCTG
>NW_022943606.1:0-698 GCF_012274545.1 Fukomys damarensis | reverse complement strand
GAGGAGCCACTGTTTCACGTTCAGCACAGCATAGAAGGAAAGGATGGTGGCCATGGAAGGGACAGATAAGAAGCTGCTACAAATAAGGAGCCTCCTCTGTGGACAATGCTGAGAGAAAAGCAAAACTTAACATGAGGGAAAAAATGGAGAGGGCACCTCACTGCTCTACCAAGTTCAGGTTCCTGACCTAAACAAACTATACACTAGGATAAGGAGAGAACTTGAAAATGAATTTGCTAGCCTTTGGTATTGACCTTTGAACAAACACGCAGAAAATGTGGGAAAGAGAATATTAAAATACAGAAAAAAAGGTCAAAATAAGTCATTACAAAAAGGGGGAAGTAAATTCTGCCAACGAAAGGTGAATAACTTGACAATACACCTAGGCAAGCATCCTCAGCAGGTGGCTACAAACGCATTCCTAGGAGTTCCTCAAAGACTTGGTGAGTTCACCAAGAGTAAGACTTAACTCATTTCTGTTTTGAGTAAAATACTGGCATGGTGTATTTCAACTTCAGCAAGGCTTATGGCAAAGCTTTTCACAAAGCCATATACAGAAGGCAGAGCTACTGGTAATAAGAACTAGAATAAATGAAGAACAAGAATATCAAGAAACAGGAACCACGGGAAATTGAAAGAAAGAGTAGTTATTCTAAAGAGAGTCCAAGGAAGTGACTTTATGTGAAAAACTACCCAAT
>NW_022943605.1:0-533 GCF_012274545.1 Fukomys damarensis | reverse complement strand
CTCTCAGAGAGGCCCCTTCCTTCTTATCTACTATTTTCCTGCCCACCATGCTCATGCTGGTGGCTAGCCCCATTCCTTGGATCTCTGTTCCACATTCCCAGTCCATTGGCTGCGTGGCAGCATCGCGTTTTCTCCTACAAGTGCACCGGGTAGGCTTCTGTGCCCCTTGAGCCCCTGCAAGAACAGGTGCCCAGTGAACACTCATCTTTCCTCATAGCCAAAAGTCCTTCATGGCCTGGCTTCATCTTATTCCCATCCATGCTCCTCATTTTCCTGCTTCTTCCTTACATCACTTTCCACAATACAGTACCACATAACCCATGTCTCTCACTTCCGGCCTTTTCATTAGATGGGGGCTGCCCAGAGTGACGTAAAACTGTTGAAATGAAATTTGGATTGAGCCAAATCGGGATTCCTGTGCCTCACGATTCTTCAACGTGGTTTGGAAGCAATTTTGAAGATGGCATTGCAAAAAGAGAAAGTTATGGATGCATTGTAGGATGTAATTGTGTTTGAGATTCCTTCAGTAGTCA
>NW_022943604.1:0-202 GCF_012274545.1 Fukomys damarensis | reverse complement strand
TTTTCCATCATCATATTGGCTAAAATTAGACTGGATTATTTTGCAATTTTTCTTTGAATTTGAGTAGTTAGTTGTCACACATCTTCAGTAACAGATTCTGTTCAATTACATTAAAAAAATGCTCATTGACCAGTGTGGGTGTTGACAGTTGTCCAGGAGGATTTCCTCTGTCTTCTCTAGGCAACCTCAAAATGAAATATTT
>NW_022943603.1:0-237 GCF_012274545.1 Fukomys damarensis | reverse complement strand
CATAAGGGGATTAAACCCAAGCCTTGCACATGCAAGAAAAGTTCCCCATTATTGTGCTGTATCTCATTTGAAGTACCTTTCATTTGAAATACCAAAACCAAACTGAGCTGACCTTCCTGGACTGGTTTCACCTGAAACACCTTCCAGTAGTCAGTAACTCTGATATTCCCTGCTTCCCTGAGTAGACCTCGTCTCGGAGCCTGAGTTAGACTCCTCTGGAGCAGTCCTATGCCATGC
>NW_022943602.1:0-210 GCF_012274545.1 Fukomys damarensis | reverse complement strand
AAAGTACCTTATGTGTTGTACAGATTCATTGTTAATGAGTGTCATGAGTATATACTGAAATTCATGATTTTAGTAATTGCAATTTCAAATTATATTTTTGATAATTATAATTATAGCTGATTTTTGAAGTACAGATCTAGGATCAACACATTAAAAAACTATGAGAATCCAATCACTGTTATTCTTTCTACTGCTATATATTCATCTTCC
>NW_022943601.1:0-2086 GCF_012274545.1 Fukomys damarensis | reverse complement strand
GCTCAGTGGTTCCACTGCCTGCCTTGCAAGCACAAGGACCCAAGTTCAATCCCCGGTACCAAAAAAAACTAAAACAAACAAACAAAAAACATAGCAATAAAAGAAAAATGTAAAAGTGGAGGAATTCTGATTGTAATGTTCAAATTTTTCAAAAGTACATTTTCTGTTCAATAATCACAATAAAAGATTACTCATAACTGGTGATTAAAATATTGGTTCATAACAATTATCTCTCCAAAACCATCCAATGTAATAAATTCAGAAACTAGGCCAAACAAATTAGTAAATGCAGGATTATAATACTTCAAAGTAGGGAAAGGAAAGTTATGCCTAAATTCTGAAAATAAATAAAGCTCACAAATTCAAAGATTACAGAAACTCATCCTTCCCTTAGACACTAGTAAATGTATGCATGAACAAAAAGAAAGCCTAATTTTGTACAATTAAATTCAACCAAGCACCTATTTTTTTCAAACATTTACTTAATGAGCAAGCACTGTGTATGCTGAAGAGCTATTCCAAGAGCTACAAAAACATTAAATTTCCAGCTAAACAGGGGGAGTGCCAACAATGCAACATAATCCCTAAGGGATGCTCAGAGATACATCATTTAATTCAGCTGAGAGAGAGCTAAAGGATCCAAAGAAAGCCAGTTAAGGTTCACACCTGTAATCGCTGTACTTCAGAGGCTGAAGCCTTTGTGTGTGTGTGTGTGTTATGGAACCCAGGGCCTTGTACACTCTGGCCAATGCCCTACCACTGAGCTACACTTCCAGTACAATCCTAAAAATTCTAATTCTACGTATCTCTTACATCCACTCTTTCCTTCTCATCCCAGATATTACTAATTCATACTATTTTCCCTGGCTTAATTTTCTTCAATAGCATCCCTAAATCCACTCTGGTTCCCCTGCAATCCATCTGCTACATTAACAACAATAAAATGTTTCTAAAAGTCCAAATATTACCAAATAGTCTATTTTAAACTATTCATTGAGTTTCCACACTATCCTTTAAAAAAAAAAAACTCCTCTGCATAGTAAGTGAAGCTTTTTATCATTTGGCTCCTATTGCTAGGCCTCTGTCTCACTCCTTTTCAACCTACAAAACTGCCACAGCACATTATTTGCAGTGCCCAAATAAACAATGTATGTTGTTCCATATAATTCCACACGTCTGTACCCCGATTATCTTCTGCTTAAGATGCTGATCTGCTCTTTATCTATCTGCAAACTCCTGTTAATGTTTCAATACTGAACACCAAAATAAATATTTTGGCAAAGCTTTTCTTAATCTACCCAGTTGGAGCAACCCTCCTCACAGAATTGAATGTATTTATTTATTTACATATTTGTCCCCTCAACCAGTCCTTTAATTCCCTAATGGCAAAGATATAGTATTCATCTCGTCTCCTCTTACCTTATCAAGCACAGTCTTGCCAGAGTAAATGGGTCGGTCAGTAACTGCTATCAAATGAACAAATTCCTTAATTAATTAATTAATGTATTGTACTGGGTACTAAGAAATATATGTCTCCTGTTTCTTAGTCCACATAGCAGTGGACTAAGAAGACATAAAAAAATTAAGAAAAAATATTAAAAAGATAGGTCAAAATTTAGAAATATCATATGAATATTAAAATGTAACAGAGACAGACAGGCATTGTGGTGCATACCTGTAATCCCAGCCCGTGGGAGGCTGAAGCAGGAGGATTACTGGAAGTTCAAGCCCAGCATGGGCTACATAATGAGTTCAAGACCAATCTGTACTATATAGAGAGACCTTGTCTCAAAAACAAAAAAAAAGCAAGTAAATAAATGAGATGCAACAAATATATTAAACCAGAAGAAAATAAAAATCATTACATTTTAGAATTATCTGACAAGGCTTCATGGAAAAGCATTAACCTGAAAATTAGGAGGAAGAGCCAGGCATGGTGGCGCATGCCTATAATCCCAGCACTAGGCAGGCTGAGGCAGGAGGATCGCTGCGAGTTTGAGACCAGCCTGGGCTACATAGTGAGAGTGAGTTCCAGGTCAGTCTCAACTACATAATGAGACCCTGTCTCAAAAAAAAAAAAAAAAAA
>NW_022943600.1:0-1348 GCF_012274545.1 Fukomys damarensis | reverse complement strand
ATGATAACATGCAATATTGTTCATAACGCATAACTGATTTTAAACATAGCCCTTCTGTCTCCCTGCCACTGTGTTAGCTACCAGACTGTGAATGAGTGGAGTCGGGACACATTGATTCTTGTACATGGCCACTTACATAATGCATGTCAGGTCAAAAGGACTGGAAGAAAGGGTGAGAAAAGCTCATGCTAAGTATTTGTATGCCTATTATATTAACTTAAATGTTGATCAATGATGTTACTTATCAGATTTTTAAATTTTGTGGTGGTTTGTTATTTTAGTTGCTTAAATGTAAGCTCAATAGTTTTCAGTTTCCTAATGACCGGATGTCAAGGAAAGAGAATTTGAAGAGCACATTTTGAAAACACTTGGAGTAGACCATTAATTTTAAGATCACATAGTCCTCCTTGGTCAAATATACATTGCAATGTGTAATGCATATATTTCATTTGATAGTACTCATTCATTTATATCTTCACTACATTTATATATCCAAAAGAGGAAAGTAGATACTAAAATGAGAATGACACTTTTGTTACGACCAAGAAAAAACATTGGTCCACAAGAGTATAGACCTCTCACTGCTTTCCTTTATAAGTCCATTCATCTTCATCTACATCTGATAATCCTGTCACATTCATTTACATCTGATAATCACAAGAAATCAGTTGAAATTCAGATTTAAACTAATGCTAGACTGATAACCTTACTAAGTATTTCAAAAGGAGACATAAGCTTGGCCCAGTGGCACGTGCCAGTAATCCCAGCACTGAGGGAGGCAGGGGCAAAGAGCATCACAAGTTCAAATCCCACCTGGGCCCCTTTGGTAGATCCTGTCTCAACAATCAAAACTAGAAATGGGGTGGGGATGTGATTCAGAGCAAAGGTGCTGGGTTCCAGCCTCAACTGCCTCCTCTCCAAAAATGTAGACTATAAAATATCTCTAGTGGGTAGAGTATGAGGTGTTGTTTCTGCCTAGCATAACTATGCATTGCCCTTAATCCATAAGGCTGCAAGCACGTTTTTCTTTTTTCTACCATTTATTACAGTAAACCTGGGAATATGGAGCAAAAAGAGGTGTAATTTATCACGTTTGTGAACTCTTTCTCATTTTTCTAGGTTATTCTGTATCTTAGGGAACTACCTAGCCACCATGATTTCTTCCTACTCTTACCATTTGTATGCAGCACAGTCTACTCAAACTACCTAAAAACATGAAGTACATAGCTCATAAAGGCTTATAGGTAGGAGTGGCCCTGGAGTCTCAGTGTATCAGAGGCCAGCCGTGTGATAAATGGCTCCATTTCTTCCACCCCCAGTGATGGCCAATGCTGGGCTTGTCATTCAC
>NW_022943599.1:0-217 GCF_012274545.1 Fukomys damarensis | reverse complement strand
CATGCCCTGACAGTTGAAATGTAAAATGGTACCACTCTTGTGCATGACAAAGTGCAGTGCCTCAAAACTTTAAAATGGAATTCCCATATGAATCTGCAGTCCTACTTTTGGGTGTATACTCAAAATTGAAAGCAGAGCCTCAAAAAATATTTGTGTGCCCCATGTTTTTAGGAGCATTTTTCACAATCACTAATATATGGAAGCAAACCAGCCAAGT
>NW_022943598.1:0-287 GCF_012274545.1 Fukomys damarensis | reverse complement strand
TCATTGTAGACTGTATCTGGAAGAAATAAAATCGCTATCCCTAAAAGACATCTGCCCTGTCGCGAGCCGCGACGTCAGCATCCTGCCAGCGTGTCCTAAACTTGAAAGGACGAGGACAGAGAGATGGGAAGCACTTTTCTTCTCATGCTCCTTGCTTGCTTTATTACAGAACCTCTTCCTTTTATACTCTCTCGCTGCACCGCTGCACGGGAGCGAGAGTACCGCCCACACATTCCAGAAGGAAACCGTTAAACTGTTACAACTGCTAGTCAACAGATCAGACCACC
>NW_022943597.1:0-321 GCF_012274545.1 Fukomys damarensis | reverse complement strand
ACATTCAGATGCCGTGTTTGACAGGACTTGGGGACTACTGGACACACAGATGGAAAAATCAGTAGTCACACGTTAATGACTTATGCAATAGTGTGGTGGATCCACTCACAAAGACAGAAGAAACTGGAGAAGGATGGACAGGGTTAATACTCCTTAATAAATCAATGGACTCAGGGCCTGCATGGATTTCTGGCAGCAGTGTTTCCATACGTGGCTGAGTGCCCAGATACAGCACAGGGGAGAGATGTGTAAACCCCCGAGGCATCTGTACCAGGCCCCCTGTTCCAAGGATCTATTCTCTGTTCTGTGGGAGTTCTTTGC
>NW_022943596.1:0-236 GCF_012274545.1 Fukomys damarensis | reverse complement strand
AGGGTGGGTTGGGAGGGGCAGAGCGGGTTTGGAGGAGGAGGCTGCAGTGTGAGCCTGAGAGGCGGAGCCGGACAGTGCACTCAGACCATTGTTTCAGGACTTTGTCTTGGGGAAGAGCCTGCTGGATAGAGTGGTAACAGAGCTGACAGGGACCAGGGGAAGCTTGGTCAGTACGCCTCTGTGCTGGGGGCAAAGGGGAAGGGCAGTGAGGATCAGAGAGGAGAGGAAGGAGCGCA
>NW_022943595.1:0-486 GCF_012274545.1 Fukomys damarensis | reverse complement strand
GGTGGGGAAATCTTCCTTCAAAGAATTTTCGGCTTTCCTGTCCCCCCTCAACACGTCATCCCCCCTCTATCTTGGGGCGGCTGCATCCTTCTGACATCCAGTCTCTCTGTGTTAATAGATGACATGGATTTGTCTTCCTGGGAGAGAGTTCCGACTTCTGCATCAACTAAGTTAGTGTCTCCACTGGGTATTATAACTACACTAGGTGATAGTGTAACTACAGTCAGCCGTCCATCTTCGTGGGCTCCACATCCATGGACTTAACCGACTGTGGATGGAAAATATTTTTTAAAATATTGTTGTCTGTAGGGAATATATACAAACTTTTTTCTTGTCATCATTCCCTGAGTCATACAGTAAAGCGATCATGTATGTAGCATCGTGTTATGCAGGTATCATAAGTAATCTAGAGATTAAAGCACACGAGAGGATGCTCGTGGGTTATGTGCAAACACTACTTCATTTTATATAAGGAAACTGAGTGTC
>NW_022943594.1:0-255 GCF_012274545.1 Fukomys damarensis | reverse complement strand
TAAGACGTTTTCTTGTAGAAGCCCCTCACATCAGGGTTTCAAGCTCTGCCAGGCAGAGTCCTACAAAGAAAAAGGAATACACTTGTACTCCATAAAGGATATGGACTTCACTGGTAAAGTCACAGATTTGCACCACCTTTCTCTGTGGAGTGCTTCACATTCAGAAAACTAACCGCTATGCTTTAAAAGGAAAAAGCGGCAAGAGAAGCTGTTTCCCACTTAAAAATGCAGTTTAAACCGCAGAAGCACTCTGCC
>NW_022943593.1:0-2421 GCF_012274545.1 Fukomys damarensis | reverse complement strand
CAGGTATGGGAACCGAGCCCTCATCAATAAATCAGTGACCTTCTAATGAGAATGAGTTAACTGATTCTGCCCTGCTTCTCCCCCTTGTACATGCTCTTTCCTTTTCTGGCTTCCGATATGAGGTCCTCATCGGATACATCTGCCCAGTGTTGTACTTCAAACCTCTAGGGCCGTGAGCTTAAATAAACTTCCTTTTGAAATTATTCATTTGCAGGCATTGTGGAACAGCAAAATAAAGTGTACTGAAACACTCTATTCACTGATCTTGCATCTTCTCCAAGCCTTTGATGCCCAACCTGTTGTTTAGGCTACAGGAAAACATTAATGCACGATGTCCAGCACTGTGTAGTAAAGAGAGGCCAGAGAGAGCAACAGTGGAGATGTGAGCTCAGGGTCGCAAGTCAATAATTGACCCAGGTACTAGATCTAGTTACTCTTCCCATGGGAAGCCGCTTCTTTCATTTCCAACCTTGGAATCTGTGCAGCAAAGTGTTAATTTGGGTCTTGGGGTGTTTAGAGCCTGCATATCCCAAAGAAAGAACTGCTATTGGATTGCCTCCTGGGAAACAACTTCTAACTTCCTGAACAACTAGACTGTCTGTGACCTGTCACTTCAGGCCATGCCAGAGTCTATGACAACAATGCGATCTATGGTGAATTACTGTTTCTTCACATGGTACCTTTGGCCAGGCTGTGTCAGATTGACCTGCGGGGAGACTAAAGTATCAATAATTAAGTTCACCTATGTGACCAAGGCCCCATAAAATTCTGCACACCACAGCTCAGATGAGCTTCTTGGTGGGCAGTAAACATGCATGTTGTCACACATCATTGCTAGGAAAAATAAACGTTGTCCATGATTCCTGTATGGGGTGAGGGGGTTAAAGGAAACTCCTCTCAGGTGTCTCCTGGACTCTATGTTTGATCCACTTTTATGCCTTTGTTGATTTTAATCTATATCTTTCACTGTGATGAATCATAATAATGAGTATAATTGCTTGACTGAGCTCTGTGAATCTGTCATGAATCACTGACTCTGGTTTGGGATCCCAACACAAAGGCCATGAATCCTGTTTTATTGGAGAAAGTTGTTTTCTTCACCCTCTTCACTTCCACCACTACTTGAGAAAAATAACAAGAATTGGCCTTTCTTCTTGTCGAACCTGTAGCTTCTCTCCTCAAATTCAGGAGAAATGTTTCCTCTCCTTCCTTGGTCACACCCTCCCACGAGTTCTCAGCATATGCCCAGAGACAAACAGAGACCTTGAATACCTTTCATTCCTGCTCCTTTATCTCACTGTTTCCCCCCAAACAAGCCAAGCAGAATGTGTGTTCATCCCATGGTCAGCTCAGGAGCAGACTGTCCCCAGGACTCCCCTTGGCACTAAGCAGCAGACCAGGAGGACTCTCACATGGCGCTCTCGTTACCACCCCGACCCCTGGACACCCCCTTTTCTTGTGCCATGAGTGACTTGTAGGGCTTCCCCAGGCTGGGGAGGGTGAGTTCAGCTTCCTGCAGGTCCAGCTCCTGCTGGGATAAATGCTCAATAACAGCCGCTCCAATCGAGTCCCCCAGCACATTAGTCATCGTGCGAAGCCGGTCACTAGTGGAAAGAGAAAAACTACCATTAACGGGGGACGGGAAGCTCCACAGGGAGGGGAGTGCAGCAGGGGGCGGGTCCCCTGTGGTGGGGATCCAGGCTCACATTTCTGTCCAGTCCACAACTACATGACCGCAAGCCAGTCCCTCCTCTTCTCTATCATCCTCGATTTCCCTCCTAAGAAACTTGGGTTGCATTAGCTCTGAGACGCTGGATTTGTGATTCTGATTTTTAGAGTTGCCATACGTTAGGGGTCATTAGCTGAAGTGCATACGGAACAGGAAGGTGACCACCAAGAGTAAACCAGGCCAGGACCGGTCAGCAGAGGTGCTGACCAGCATGGCTGCGGCGTCCAAATGGCCCTCGGGTTCAGGGGACAGCTCGTACATGGTGACAGAAGCTCAGATTTTGTTTTCATGTGAATGTCCTGCTTTTTTTTTTTAATGAAAAGAAAGGAAGGGAAGAAGGGAGGGAGGGGAAGAAGAGAGGGAGGGAGAAAGAGGGGAGATGGGAGAGAAAGAAGGAAAGGAGGGAGGAAGAGAAGAAGGAAGGAAGGAGGGAGAAGGAGGGATGAAAAAAAGGAGATGCCTACCCATCTGAAATACTTCTGTTTTCTTCACACGTGACACCCTAGGACCTTTGAGGCCATAAATCCATGAAAAGTAGCCCAAGAAAATTATTTTACCCATCATAACAGAAATTTTGTCAGTCAAAATTCATTATTTAATGCTCTAAGTATCCTGAGTTTTCTTCCCACTATAAATCTTTTGTCTTTAGAAATAAAATAGTTTTACAAGGAAAGACTAAAACATCTGTTTTC
>NW_022943592.1:0-203 GCF_012274545.1 Fukomys damarensis | reverse complement strand
CAAAATCCTTTGTTATTGTAACAAGGAGAAAGGATGGCCAGCCTGGGACTGTGGTCCTTTTGTCTTTGCACATGGCCCTTCCTCTAGTTTTGATTAGTGAAATATGAGTGGATTTTCTCCTCCTCCTCTACTGCCCCCACTACCACACGAACTTTACTCCCTTCACCTGGCAGGGAAGAGACAACGACAATGTTCTAGGAAAG
>NW_022943591.1:0-241 GCF_012274545.1 Fukomys damarensis | reverse complement strand
ATAACCTCTAAACACCTAAATATGTCCCAAAGCAATTTACGACAGGTTTAAAAAGGACTAATGCATTTTACGGTCTGCCTTCTAGTCTTGGTACTCAACGTGGTCCGCGGGCCTGCAGGGAAGGCAGCAGCAGCACAAACTGCACAGAAATTCAGAGTTCTGGCCCTGGCCCAGGCCCGTGGAATCCAAACCTAACTTCAACAGGCCCCCAGTGACTCCCACACACATCCAAGTGTGAGGA
>NW_022943590.1:0-926 GCF_012274545.1 Fukomys damarensis | reverse complement strand
CTATACTCATAGAAAGTAAATAAACTAGCCATGATAAAAATATAAAAAGTGAACTAAAACCAGAATCCTTTCTGTTTAGTAGTAAGATTTCAAAACTCAAGATTGCTTTGGAATCAAATGATAATATTACCACTGAAATAGAGACTCAGATCTTGGTCTATTACTTTAGATAATGTACAGTAAGATATAATGTGCAGTTGTACACAAACAATGTATGGATCAAAAAAGGTAAAAATAGCTATTATTAACATCAGATGATATTGTTGTATATAATGAAAACAAAATATTCTAGATGCAAATTACAATTAATCAGAGTTCAACAATGTAAGTTTGATATAAAATTCTATATAATTAATAACAAACTAAATTAATTTCACAAGATCAATTACATGTCTAGGTCCCAACAACAGATTCAAAAATGATACTAGGACTAATGTACTTTAAAACAGATCCAACAGAAGCAATATAAGATTTAATTTACACAAATTTAAAGCTTTAAAGAAAATGCTTCAACAAATGTAGCAAATCATGTTAACTGAAGGGAAAAGTCAGTGGAAGTCTGTCAAACCTCTTCAAATTAATCTGTACAATAAAGGTACTTTTAGAAACAAGCCCTAGTTTTATACATCTGAAATCAGTTTATTTTATAACTTTTCAATAATAAACTAAAAACATGAGTTCTGTCTTTGGTCATAGCAGAGTAGGTCAGATACTTTCATCTTCTATGTCCTCTCCCTATGGTTAAAGAATCTTGCCAAGATACACAGAGCAACAGTTTTCAGATGTTGGACAGCAGACCACACATTCACACGATCCTTCAAAGGGAGAAACACTAGATAGGAGCTCCACATTCAGTTTCGTTTGCTGCTTGGGAACATTTTCAAACTGCCTTACAGAGGAGAGGATCCCTAAAAAGAGAGAAAAAC
>NW_022943589.1:0-1944 GCF_012274545.1 Fukomys damarensis | reverse complement strand
AAAAAAAATAAACATCATATATAATAAACATGTTTTTCTCACATCTTATAAAAATAAATGGATTGATATTAGTATATCTATATTGTTTTAATGTAGAATTGAATGATTTCAAAAATTCTTAAATTATAATCCAAAATTTATTTCTTACTGACCTTTATAACATTGGTGAGATCCTCATCTAACATACATATTTGAGTTGAAAAATTAGACCTTTTCTGAAAAGGTTGTTAAGATATAAATTAGATTTATGTGTAAATAAAAGCTGAATATGGAGCACCAGAGATTTGACAACAATATGCATAAAGCACATAATAAATATTAAGATGTTTTATTAGCAGTTAGTGCATTGGTAAAAGCTGTCTTAAATTTTTAAAAATGTTAATTCACTCACTTTTTTTAGAATAAATTGGGATATACAAAGTGCTCATGTGTGACATTTATTAATTGCTTCCTAGAAGTGATTAAATTTTATTCTATCATTCAATAAAATTTATGCAAATAAATGACTCAATTGAGTAAGTGTTAGGTTCATTATATTAATGTAGCTTCTAATAAAATGTTCCCTCTTTAAACAATTTAATAAAATATCTAGTATTTTTATACATTGCACAATAATTAATACAGCAGTAAATCATCAAGAAGATAATACTGCTTTCATATCTAGTCTTAAAGTCATTGAAATAATTTAAAAATAAATTTCAATTGCATTTATTTTTTAAAAGTATTATACATGGACAATAGAAACATTTGAACCACAAAAACTAAAACTTTTGCATTAATCTACATTCTTAGGTTCCTTTCCTCCCTTCCTATCATATATTTTGAGATAGGGTCCTCTTACCTCACTAAATTGCCTGCGCTGGCTGAACTTATGACCGTCCTGCCTCAGCCTCACAGAATTCTGTGATTACGGGCATGTACCACAATGCTTAAATGAAAAATGTAAAAGTAAAAAGTAACTTTAAGAAGAAAAAAAGAACATTTACATCTTAATATAAGAACCTGAGTGAGAATTTCTTACATAAGTAACTGGTTTCAATTCCATTAGGTACATTTAAGAGACTGATACAGTTATTTTAATTCAAAATATCTTTATACCTATGCACTGAAGAATTTTGTCTTTATATCTCTTTAAATTTTATTAAAATATTTTTGGGTGTTTGTGTCCTGTATCTTAGGGATTGAACCCTGGGCCTTGAGCAAATATATGTGCTCCATCATTGACAAAAATTGTCTTGATTAAAATATTTATATGTCAATCTGAAAATTTGTGAGATGTGAATGCATAGCTTTTCAAAATTATTTTACTGTATACATTAATATAAAAGTTTGTGAACTATAGATCTTTTATTTTTCAGATGTATTGCTCATTACCCTTGTCCCTTAAGATTATTTCAATATCAGGCCTAATGAACTATTTATTTCTTTATCTACAGTGTCTTAAGCTTCTCAACTTTACCTGTCTCTATCCTCAAGTATACAGATACTTTTAATCTATTAAATGCGGTTGTCTTTTTACAATATCAGAATTAAAAATATCATTGTCTAGGGCACTATCTGGAGTAGATCAGGGGTCTCCTGTAAGTTTTGCCAACAGTCATATACTTATTATAGAATTACTATTGCATTAATATTTTATAGTTTGACACTTCCAGGAATTCACTGCCTTCAACACAGTTTCTGGGGAAAAAAAAAGGAAGGTATTCAGTAAGTATTATTGAGAAAATAGCCAGATGTGGCACAGGCCTGTAATCCCAACACTTGGGGAGGCTGAGGTAGGAGAACTGTCATCATTTGAAGCAAGCTTGGACCACAAAGTAATTTCAAGTTCAGCCTGAACTGCATAGTGAGATCCTGTCTCAAATATATGCACATAAATGCACAAATATACACACAAACACACATGTAATATATATGGGAAACTAATAGTTTCACCAAGTCAGT
>NW_022943588.1:0-254 GCF_012274545.1 Fukomys damarensis | reverse complement strand
CACTGAAACACACATGGTAACATAAGTGGGCGTGAACATGAACTAAGGACTAAAATAGGAAGGGTGTTGTCACCCACGAATTTAATTGTACAGTATGTGTCATACAAATACTTCTATAGAGTTAACAATCACATTTAGTAATTCTGTAAAACATGTGAGGGCATCGGTATGTCTGTGTGTCAAGAACCCTCCTAGGCCAGCACATCTCAGAGAATCCTGAAATATGAGGCACCAGGATGCGCAGTCTCCTTCAC
>NW_022943587.1:0-1082 GCF_012274545.1 Fukomys damarensis | reverse complement strand
CTTTTTTTTTTTTTTTTTTTTTTAGTACCGGGGCTCGAACTCAGGTCCTTGTGCTTGCGAGGCAGGCAGCAGAACCACTGCACTAAATCCTCGGCCCAACAAAACTATTTTGTGATATGCAGTAGAATAATACATTGATTTCTTTTAAAAAAGAAATTAATCTGCAATGTCAACAAGTCTGATTTTCTTCTTTGACTATCACAAGTGATTTTTGTTCTCTTGGAGTGGCTAAGATACTCAGATGGAACTCTTACCCTGGAAAACATGGTTGCCTTGATGTAAGGATGAAGACTTACGCTAGGGTGTCTGTCACCCCAGTGTATTATGCAACTAAATGTGATCTGCAGGTGAGACTGCTGTCTTCAGGGCACCGATGCCTGCTCTCTGGTCTCCACAGTCTACAACTGCCCCACTGCCTGAGGGAATCGAAGTCACCATCAATGGTCATTCAGCATCAGGTTCCCATGATGATTTAGATCCATTTCAGTGTCTCTCTTCCTCTTCCTCCTCCTCCTCTTCCACCTTCTCTTCCCTCCCCACCCCTTCTCTTTCCCTAGTGGTACTGGGAATTGAACTTGACGAGTGCTGAGCTATATCCCTGCCCTTTTAAACCATTTATTTTGAGACAAGTTCTCACCAAGTTGCCCAGACTGGCTTCAAATTTGTGGTCCTCCTGTTTCTGTCTCCCAAGTAGCTGGGATCACAGATGTGTGCCACTGCAGTGGGTTGGCTTCTCTTCTTAAAATGCACTCTGCCAGCTTCAGGTGCCCACCCAAGCTCTGCGGTCTTGTGCATTAAAGACTGCAGTGTGCTATGTACAATGTACGGGTTCCAAACTAAGCTTGGCAATTCCTGCAGAGGCCAGAAGGCTCACCTTCCTTCCAAAGCTCACAAGGACCTGGTCAGTTCCTACAGACTTCCAGGGAGCTTTTCATGCCTGCTGGCGCTGGGGTTCCAGTGCTCAGGCAGCCAGCGCTAATGACCTGCCAATCCATTGGGTGAGAATTCCTATTCCCCCGACCCCAGGGGCCTATTTTGCAGACTCCTTCTCTGTGGGAGAACTGGGGTTAAGCAGAGAAAAA
>NW_022943586.1:0-206 GCF_012274545.1 Fukomys damarensis | reverse complement strand
CTACACCCATCCCTCCACCTTCTGTATCTTCCTGGTGAGCAGGAGTTTCCTGTACTCCTTACTGCTGTACACCTTCCAGACATTTTTCCTCTCCAGTTTTGATACTTCTTTGTGTTCCCCTTTGTCCTTGCTGTTTCTTTTTTCTGGTCTAATTATACATGTCTGCCACTGTTTGGTACTGGCTCCTGGACTGGGCCTCATATCCT
>NW_022943585.1:0-248 GCF_012274545.1 Fukomys damarensis | reverse complement strand
AGCTTGGGAGGGGCCCCAAGTCCCTTGGACCCTGGGAAGCCAGTGGACTCGGCCTGACAACCTTCCTCTCGGGCCTCGCTTACCCCCATGGCTGCCGCTGTGACAGATGGCATGGTGCTGGAAAACTAGTCCACTCGTTTTGTTCCTGTGCTCTGAACCTTTGTTCCTAATGGCGGGTCAGGTCTTTGCCTGCATTTGCACTCAGCCATTATCTCCAAGAGTGGGGCAGCTGGGTCCACACGGGCTGA
>NW_022943584.1:0-358 GCF_012274545.1 Fukomys damarensis | reverse complement strand
CTATAATTTCAAGTACTCAGATGGCTGACTCAGAAGGATTGAAAGTTTGGGGCCTAGATAACTCAGATAACAGAATTAAAAAAAACATTAAAAATTAGAAGGGATGTGTGTGTAGCTAGATCTGTTACAGCATCTCTGAATTCAATCCCCAGTATCACAAAAAAAAAACCTCCCAAAAATTTAACATGTTTTTCTTATTTATGCTTTCAGAGTATATAATTTACAAACAACATTCATAGTAAAAAATAACATAGTGTATTAAAGTAACTTCACCTTGTTTGTATCTTTATTGTTTAGGATATGGATATTAATATTTTTACCACCAAATTTGTTAAATAAAATGACAGACAACATATCT
>NW_022943583.1:0-231 GCF_012274545.1 Fukomys damarensis | reverse complement strand
AAGGTATGATCCAAGGGGTGATCCAGCAATCCCCAGCCTGGGAGAACCTCTTGCACACTGTTGTGTGTTTGTGTATTTTGTTCATGGTCCCGTTCTAGTACTTCTCATTTTTTAATCAACATTTGAATGTGTGGATGTGTGGATGCAGCTAAGGAGTTTTGTGGAATCCACTTTTGTCTAAATGACAGCAAACCATTATTAGGCTTTGAGCAATGGTTTCTAATTTCTTGG
>NW_022943582.1:0-1125 GCF_012274545.1 Fukomys damarensis | reverse complement strand
AGGAAATGTCTTAGTGTATCATGGGTCATCTGAACATAGCCTGGTACATGAAAGTCTGCAATAAATGGGTGATTAATGAATCGATGCCTACATGAATAAATGAACAAGGGACAAAACTCTCATTGATCACCTCAGTATCATTTTGGGCATCATTTTTGTGTTCCCTTAAAGTTATCTGCTGGGGTCCAGACTCCTTAGGTTTTCCCTCACCCTCTTGAATTCTAGCACCTCCCACTTACATGCAAACACAGAGGAAAACACTATGGTAGGCTCTTCCTCTCCAGTTGAGGGCAGGAAGCCAAAGATATCACTGTGACAAGGGCCAGGTCTACTCACTGCTTATTATGCCACTTATAAACCAGGCCTGTTTAGCTCGTGTGGTGGTGGCAAATACCATGTGTGGAATCATAACAGCCCCATTTTTGAAAACCAAATGGTCGTATTTCTTCTGATCCCAGATATTCTTTAAAGTTCTTTAGAAAACATCTCCGATGACTCAAAAATACCCTCCTGGTTCCATAGCAAGCCATCCAAAACAACAATTTATTCTTTCTCATGGTTTTATGAACTGACTGAGTTCATATGGGTGGTTATTACTTGAGGTTTTCTTTTGTACTCTTTTTTATTGGTTATTCAGATTAATGGGTTTCATTTTGGCAGATTTGTACACACCATTAATATACTTTGATCATTTTCACTTGGGGTTTTCTTAAGAGTACAGTCAGATGTGGCCAGAACTGTACCTGCTCAGTCAGATGCTCGAGAGAGCTCACTCAAACATTGGCAGCTGGCCCTGGTTGTGAGCTGGGAGTGCAGGTAGAGCACTTACATATGGCTTCTCTAAATGGCTTGGACTTCTTCCAGCTCTGGTTCCAGGAGGCAGTGCTATCGTGTGAGCATTCCGGGAGATCCAAAGAGAAGATAATATAGCTTTTATGACCTTATCTCAGCAGCCACACAATACAATTGTACTGTATTGTATGGGATGAACAAGCCACTATGTCCAGGTCAGATTCAAAGAGAGAATTACAACCATCTCTCAATCAAGTCTGCATCCTTCCATTTTAAAAAGTGCTAAGTAATGAAAACTATGGACCAGCTCATCATGCTGCATTGATGCTGATT
>NW_022943581.1:0-208 GCF_012274545.1 Fukomys damarensis | reverse complement strand
CTGGGGTTAAAAGCCAGCCACCCACGTTTGAAACATTTATGTCTGAACCTGTAATTTGTTGGCCACCCACTCTAGCTCATTAAAATGTTGGAACTGAATTTGCTTTGCCAGCTTAATTATCAAAGCCAAGAAATCCATTTCCCAAAACACTGAATTAGGGATACAATTCCCTGTCAATAGATATAGAAAGATAAGAAAAGAGAGAGAG
>NW_022943580.1:0-268 GCF_012274545.1 Fukomys damarensis | reverse complement strand
AAAAAAATGAGAATCAAGACCTATTATGTAAAGGTACAGGATCCCAATAATGAGTGTAACTATATTGTATACCTAGATTGTACCAATAAACTCAATAAAAAGAAAAAAAATGGATTTCGACATGACATAGATTAAAACTAGATCTATGCCTCTCACCACGCACTAAACTAAAATCAAAGTGGATTAAAGATCTAAGTATTAAAACAGAAACAACAAAGCAGCTCGGAGAGAGGTTAAGTAGAACTCTTTTAAGACATTGGCATAGGAA
>NW_022943579.1:0-211 GCF_012274545.1 Fukomys damarensis | reverse complement strand
GATTGAAACACTGTTGTGAGGCACTTTTAGCAGAGAAGCCCTTCAGGCCTAAGAGAGTCCCTACCAGCTCTGAGTGCACACAAGCCTTCAGGACTCTGTATGCTCGGGGATAGGTTCAGTTTGACGTTAGAAGCCAAACGCGCCTTGGAGAGAGCTTCTGCGGTTTAAAGTGCAGTTTTCCCCGGGAAACAGCTTCTCTCGCCGCTTAGCC
>NW_022943578.1:0-1921 GCF_012274545.1 Fukomys damarensis | reverse complement strand
TTTTTTTACAAAATGAAGTACTGTTCAGCCATAATGAATGAGAAATTAGATACATTTGTAGCTAAATGAATGCATGTTAAGGACATACTCTTAAGTGAAATAAAGAGGACTCACATGTGTATGTATCAAATAGTTTCTGTGGTATGAGAAACTAAAAGTGTAATAAGGATTGAAATGAACAATTGATAATGTGAAATAGGAAGAAGAATTCCAAAGGGGTAGGGGAAGAGAAAGGGGTTGGAGACAGGAAAGAAGGTAAAGCAAAAAATATGAGATAAGAAATAAATGGAAACAAAGCCTTTGAAAAAGAGAGGGGTGGAGGGATTGAAGGGAGGGTAGGAGAATGGGGAAAAATAAGAAGAAAGATATATTATGCAACTGTACAAGTTCCCAATGATGAATGTAAATGTATTGTGTATATAAAATGTACTAATGGAAGAATTTAATAGGAGAAAAAAGAAAATTATTCAAAATTCTGGATTGTCCAATTAATGACCATTTTTAAGAGGATTGGTATATTCTGTGATTTGTGTACAAAAATGTGTTATTATGCTATATCAAACACTAGGACACTTTGTACTCAATAAGAGACTTTTCAAATATGTACTATGTTCAACTAATATTAAAACTTCTTGAAAATAAAAGAACTAGCAAACTCATGCCTGTTAAATAAACATATACCAAGACAGTAGTTAAACAGATTTACATGCTTCATTATTGTTTTTGTTGTTTTTGTTGCTTTTGTTGTTGTTGTTGTTGTTACCGGGGATCAATCTTGGCTCCTTGTGCTTGTGAGGCAGGCAGCACAACCACTGAGCTAAGTCCCTGGCCCATCATTAATTTTTTAATCACTGGAAGGCTTTATCTTAATCAACCTTTTCATCAGTGTGCCAGAAGACCTGACAACTGCAATTTCAAGGATGAAGGATTTATTTTGGCTTATGGTTTTTAGAGGCAAGAAACCTCTAGCTAGAGTCAGCTAGCTCCAGGGCAGAAAGGGCATGGTGCAAGAGCCTGATGGAGGAAAAACTGCTCAACCCACGGCAGTCAGAAAGCATATAGAGAAGAGAGAAGCCAGGACCAAGAAAACAGCCTTACAAGTCATGCCCCCAATAACTCTCCTTTCTGAGTAGGCCTCACCTCTGAATGTGAGATGGTGGGGAGTACATTTTAGATTTAAGTCATAACAGGTATTTTTTCTTTTAATTTTAAAATGAGGAAAGGGAGATTCAAAGAAGGGGGGACCTGTTGTGTAACATAGCTCACTGGTGGAAATACTGGGTTTGTAATTGAGATCTTCTGATGTCCATTATGGTGCACTGTTGCTTATACTAAAGCAACCTTGGGAGCAATTTTAGCAAACCAACACAAACTATCAAATATTGGTTACTTTGAAAGAACACCATCATAAGCAATAGGATTCATAGTTAAGCAGAAGCCACTCAATTGACTCCCAAGAATAGCAAAAGCAGAGGTGCTCAGAAGAAATAATAGATAGAATTCTTCCTTTTCCATTCCTGGAGAGGAGTAACTCATTCAGCAGTACTGCAGGAAGAGCCAATCTCAGAAAATTCAATGCAGAGTACTTGAGAAACTACAGATTCCCCCACCTCTCAGTCACTTCCAGACATGAAAATTTCTGTTGTCAATTCCATCTGTCATTTTCAGAAATAAAAAAGCATACAGCAAGGAAGGAAAATTATTGACAAAACAGCAGTGTGAATGTGATAGAGGATGGAAGGTAGAAAATAAACCAAAGGCACAGCATGATAACATTATGCAAATCTTAATAGGAGAGACATTTAGTGGTAATAAGGATCTAAATATCATTGAAATAATATACAGCATTAGATCACTATGGCAATGTCTATGCAGGGACATATTTTTAGACAAAATCACATTTGTTCAAAATTGACTAATG
>NW_022943577.1:0-410 GCF_012274545.1 Fukomys damarensis | reverse complement strand
ACCACTATGTAAATATTTTAAACTTCCTAGTATTCCACACTTTAAATGTGTGAGTTACATGGTATGTGAATTATTTCTCAGTGAAAGTGCTACTGTGCCCATCCCCAAAAACAGAAGACAAAAAGTGACTGGCACACAGAGAGTAACCTATTTATAATATCCCAAGTCCCTTTCCATCTCACAGATGCCTTTTGAAAAGGTTGACAAGCCCTGAGTTCTCAGCTTTCCAGGTTCAAGTCTTCATAGTCTGTTCCTCAGAACGTTATGTGCTCTCCAAAAAAAGACACGGAACCTTCATTTAAGCCAGAAGTGCTTACCAGAATGACACTCTTAGTGGAATAATTGTTTTCTAGAAAATCTGGGAGTATGAGATAAAAGCCCAGTTTCTACCCACTGGATCCCTTTTCCAC
>NW_022943576.1:0-224 GCF_012274545.1 Fukomys damarensis | reverse complement strand
TTTCATTTATGAGTCCATGAGGTGTGAAACGGTCCACTGCCTCATTCTCAGTTATACCACATCCAGATCTGGTTTATTTTCAAAATTTATCCTACGAAGTCTTTGTAAAAGTGCACTTCTAATGCATGCTAATGTCACACAAATGACTGTTTTTAAACAGCTTTAGACTTAACTCTATTGTTCTTCCCTGTAAACACCTATTTTAATGAGCTGTGTACCCTTAT
>NW_022943575.1:0-262 GCF_012274545.1 Fukomys damarensis | reverse complement strand
CACATAATACAGTTTACGTTAAATGCTTCTTTGGATTTTATTTCAATAAGTTAAAAAAATACCATTGAACGAGTCCGTTCCCCTTTATTAGCACTTGTTCTGCATACTGTAAGGCTCTCCCACCGGGTGTTTCCACCCTCTTCCTTCCTCTGTCCCCACTTCACCCAGAGATGTGAGTCCCGTCTGATGTCCTAGCTGTGGTCATGGACAGAGCTGTCGCTGCTGACCACTGCAGTGCCACTTGACGATTTCTTAGATCATA
>NW_022943574.1:0-385 GCF_012274545.1 Fukomys damarensis | reverse complement strand
TTCCCTCAATCTCTCCTTCAAAAGACTTGATCGTTCTTTCAGACAATTTAACACCTGCATCTTGGTCCATGGGTCCTTATAGATCCTTGGGCCAAGCTTAAACCAGGAATCCCTGCCATGTAATCATTAAATGAGAGAAATCCAAGCTTAAAGTTATCTGCTTGTTTTTACAATTATTTGGAAAGGTGGGGCCTCCTTGTGAGTTGGTTATAGAAGATCACCTCAGGGCAGGAAGAAGGCTGAGGGACCCTGGGCTGTGAGCATCTTCAAATACACCAATAATTTCTAAAGGATAATTAAATAATACTTGTCTGCCTGCTACTAATTAAAAAATTGTTCAGACTCACAAATGCAATTTTATTTAAAAGAAGTACTGAATCTCTAA
>NW_022943573.1:0-213 GCF_012274545.1 Fukomys damarensis | reverse complement strand
TTAATGCAGAACACAATGTTGACACATTGTGTGTGCACATAATGAGAATTTAGTCTGCATGCATGTTTTTGTGGTTTTATTTCCTTTGTTCTTCATATTCAGTTTTTACTTTTTTTTGCTATTTTTCCTAGTATTCTGTGTTGCTTGAACCTTGGATAATATGTCTTTTAGTAAAGAAAAAAATTATAACCCTTTTGCAAGTATTTTGACGTT
>NW_022943572.1:0-203 GCF_012274545.1 Fukomys damarensis | reverse complement strand
GCTAAGGTTCGTTAGAGCCCATGGCAGCAGCAGTCACACCCAAAAGGTCAGCAGGAAGCAACCGTGGATTTCCTGCGGCTCATCTCTCGGCTAGCTGGCTAGAGACTTTTGTGCTTCACAAAAAAATGGTATGAGCGAAAGCTCCTTGAGATCCTGAACCATGCTAGGGCTTTTGAGGGAGGCAGGCAAGGTGAAGGAAGACT
>NW_022943571.1:0-234 GCF_012274545.1 Fukomys damarensis | reverse complement strand
TCCTTGAAGGTAGGACCTACACCTCGTTTTGTAGTTCCGGTGTCTATTCTAACACCTAGAAGACGGCACATATCCAATGCATTTATTGCTGTATTCACTCAATCAATATTTATTGAGTTCATGCTATGCATTTCCTAAAGGAATGCAATAAACACTGAATATGTGACAGTAAGCGAAACAGGAAGATCCCTGTCTGTGTGGGGCGTAGACGTGAATTTGGATAGAAATAAATAG
>NW_022943570.1:0-360 GCF_012274545.1 Fukomys damarensis | reverse complement strand
ATTGCAACCTTAATTCATCGCTGATGGAAATGGGACAAAACTCAGCCGCTTTACAGACACACGCAGGAAGAGGACAATCACAACCACAAGGTCGAAGGAAAAAAATAGTACTCATTGGGAGAGGCAATGAATGAAAATCAGGAATGAATCAAGCACTAGAAAAACAACAAATGGCACAAATTAGTGGATACCTTTCACTAATAACACTTAAGGTAGATGGCCTTAATTCTCCAACTAAAAGACATGAACTAGCAGATTGGATTAACTAACCAGACCCACCCATATGCTGCCTGACAGATACCCATCTCAACTGCAAAGACGTACACAGACTGGAAAGGAAAGGGTGGAAAATAGCACAGC
>NW_022943569.1:0-654 GCF_012274545.1 Fukomys damarensis | reverse complement strand
TTTTTTTTTTTCTTTCCAGCTGTGTCTGCTCATCTGCTCAGTGGCCAGGTGGCAATGCCAGGCCACTTTTTGTTCCTGTCCAGGTTTTTCATGTTCACAATGAAGTAATAAAAACTTGCACTTTTATGAGACTAAAATGAAATAATAAATCGAAAGATATTTTAAAAGTGTAAGTTCAGCACATTTTCTTTTGCTTTGATTTTCTTTTTTGCTTTACAGAGCCATCTGAAAGTCAAAATCTGTGTAGATTATCTTTGAGACTCTCTGACTATCTTCTGCTTTTGCTGCTTGGCTTCTTGAAGGATGCAAGAGAAGTCAGACATGGTGACATAATTATGAAAACTCAAACTAACAAAAAATATCATGACCAATTTAAAACCGCATGGAAACTTAAAAAACAATATTCTGAAATAATAAGTGTTCTTCCATATATCATAGTAACTGTACCTTGATTTCAAACAGGAAAAAACACAAATTTTTTCTCTTGATTAAAGATGTGTTCTGTGCCCTTGTATAACTAATACTTATAACCTACAAAATGATAGCTTTTTTAAAAATTGAATTATTGATTACAACTGACTTTCACAAACCAGGCAAAGAATGTGTAGTGGAAATTATGAGTTATATTAGAAATTTCTTTTTTCTTTCTCTTAA
>NW_022943568.1:0-1718 GCF_012274545.1 Fukomys damarensis | reverse complement strand
TTTTGTATGCATATAATCCAGTAGATTGATGGAAGTAAGTGGAAGCCATAGTTTTAAGATTATTTAACCTTAAATTCTAGTGAAATATTTGGAAGTGAAATTTACTTAGGGTAAAATTACAGTGAGGTTCAATGATGATGAAATTGTTTCCATGAGCTTTATGTAATCATCTAAAAGCTCTTTTCACTTAAAGAATGCCTGCAATTTACTTGTAATCCATTTACCTGAAGTATAACTGAAGTGGTCGGCCTAACTCTACATTTTAGGTGAAACACTGTTCACTCTCCTAATGCTTCCAAGTGCCCATTAATGACAATGCTTCATGATTTTTCTTATCTGCAGATTGTTTCTTTTGAGTTCTCTAGTGGATTAGATGCTGAGCCAAAAAACAGAATTCTGAAGGTAATTCACATTCAGCTCCATGTAACAGAAGCTGTTGGCTGTGGACTGTGTACCAGCATTTCACAGGCCATGGATTAGCAGACAGCACGGTTACCTGGTCTTGAAAATCCTAGAATTGAATTGGGAGTAAAAGAGTGTAACAAAATGTAAACTAGTATAGGATTTTTATAGTCTACATTGGCAGTCTCCAGCCTCTTTGATATCAGAAACAGATTTTGTGGAAAACAGTTTTTCAGTGGACTAGGAGTGGGGAGGATGGTTTCAGGATGATTTGAGTACATTACATTTATTCTGCACCTTAATTCCTTTGTTATTACCTTTCAATGCATTGAAATGACAATACAACTCACCATGGTGCTAGATCAGACAGAGCCCCAAGCTTGTTTTCCTGAAACTAAATAGTTTTATCTAGAGGTGACTGAGACAGTACATCCAAGTACGTTGCTTATGTTCAGTCTACTTGGTCGTCTCATTTTGATTTTGCTGTCACTGGAGAAAAATATGCTTACAAAGATAGGACGCTGGAAATGGCAGTAGGCTTTTCAGTATATTTGAGGCAATCTCAGGTTATGCTGCATTGACTTTAAAGCAGAATCTATGGCAATTTTAAGTTGTCCAGATAAATTTTTAGGGGCACGAGCATTTGTGATCTGGAGCAGTTGATCTTGCAGTAAAGAAAAAGTTGATTTACCCTGCTTATTCATAGATAGGTTGTGGCTCCATTCCTGCCCAGTTTGGGGGTCTTTCATGATTGGGAAATAGTGCATAACCTCTTCTGAAATCTAAGACAGGTGATCATGCACCAGATGGCAGAGAGACCTGGTTTAGTCTCTTTTAAAATATCTTCTAATGTTTGAAATATGTCAAAAGTCCCAGTGGTCACTTATTGCCCCCATAACTCCAGTTTGAATTTGAATGCAGCCACTTTATCTGCCTATTTGAACACAGACTGTTCACCTCCTTTGAAGTGATAAATTAAATTCATTGAGCAGGTTAAATATGTCACACAAATAAGCAAGGTTTGCCACCCATTCTGTGTCACTGAAATGTGTTGCCAGTGGAGCCTCTTTTTCTATAGAAGACACCTGGAGTGTCTCTCATAACTGAAAAATTCTGGCCAGTAATCTCTCTTTGGAAAGCCATTTGTTTCTGTGTATAGGAGATGCATGTGCTCTGCATCCATCTCATTGCAGAGCTGTGCCAATAGACATGAGCTGAGGTTGACAATTTTAATCACATCCTGCAAAACATTATTGAGTTCAGATGCCATTATTGAGTTTTGCCCACCCACCATTTCTCCATGGGTGACAGTGTGT
>NW_022943567.1:0-425 GCF_012274545.1 Fukomys damarensis | reverse complement strand
AATAAAATGGAGTACTACTCAGCCATAAAGAATGAGAAACTAGAGTCATTCATAGGAAAATGGATGCATATTGAGGCCATACTCTTAAGTGAAATAAATAAGACACATGTGTAAATACCAAATAGTTTCTCTGGTGTGAAAAACTAAAAGTGTAAATATGATCCAAATTATATAATTGACAATGTGAAATAGGAAGTAAAGGGCTTAAGGTATAGGGGAAGTGGAAAGGGCAGGGGAAAGGAAATAGGGGAAAAGAAAAAGAAGGAGAAAACGAAAAAATGGAAACAAAGTCTGTAAATAAAAGGATAGGGGAGAGGTTGAAGGGAGGGCAAAGGTATGGGGAAAAATGAGAACCAAGACCTGTCATGTAAAAGTACAAGATCCCAATGATAAATGCACCTGTACTGTATACTTAAAAACACCAA
>NW_022943566.1:0-274 GCF_012274545.1 Fukomys damarensis | reverse complement strand
CCCCTTTGTAGCCAAGAAACCCAAGGTATAGCAGCTGAAAAGTGATGTGACTTTTATTTAAACATAGTACTTTTCACACTGAGGGGTTTCCAGCCCTCCTTTCAGAGTTTTCTGGATTTCATATATTCATTTCGATTCTTAATAATTTCTTTGATACATTCAAGTCAGTTTATGGTAAACTAGGAAAGTATTTAAAACAGCAAATCCAGACTTAGTTCAAAAGGAAAGAGAGCAGCTGTATTAGTAGATATACCTCCCTGCGTGTTCTCCCTCA
>NW_022943565.1:0-217 GCF_012274545.1 Fukomys damarensis | reverse complement strand
AAAAACTAAAATAGTACTCAAGATCCTAACGGGTTAATTAGCAATGTGAAACAGGAAGAAAAGCACTAAAGATGTAGGGATAGTGAGCAGGGGAGGGGAAGGGGAATAAGGAAAAGGGGAAAAAATTGGAGAAATGGAATTAAATCTTTGTAGGTGGGGAGGGGAAGAGGGGGTGAAGGGAGGGCGGGGACAAGGGGAAAAAATGAGAACCAAGACC
>NW_022943564.1:0-462 GCF_012274545.1 Fukomys damarensis | reverse complement strand
ATTAAAACTAGACCTATATCTCTCACAATGCACTAAACTAAAATTGAAATGGATTAAAGGCCTAAATATTAAAACAGAAACACTAAACTGGCTGGAAAAGAGGTTAGGTAGAACTCTTGAAGAAGCTGGTGCAGAAAAAGATTTTATGAACAAAGCCTCAGTTGTCTGTGAACTACCACAATCAACAAGTGGGATCTCTTCTTTTTTAAAATCTTCTGCACAGCAAGAGAAACCACCAACAGTGTGAAGAGCCATCCCACAATGTGGGAAAAAAATCATCTCCTAAGATCTTATGAAGTAAATTATCATATATATTAAACAGCAGACTAAAAGGCCAAAGAATATGTATGACATTGTACTAAATCAAGGCATACTTTTAGATACATTGTTCATACTTTATTACAACGTCTTCTCTTTTTTCTCTTTTTTCCTATTATCTGTGTTATATTTCAATATATATTT
>NW_022943563.1:0-239 GCF_012274545.1 Fukomys damarensis | reverse complement strand
CCAGCCTCACCTGCCCACAGGAGGATCTGCTCAGAACAGTCCATTCCGCCGTGCTCTGCTCACAGGTCTGTGGCTTCTTGGTACCACATGAAATCAAACTCAGACTCAGTCTGGCCAAGTCCTGCACCGCTGGAAACCACATTTCCAGGCACCACACTTGCCAGACCCTGTGAACAGAGCACTGGGCACACTTACCCCCCACCTGCTCCCTAACTTCCTTTCCAGTCAGCCACTCCTAG
>NW_022943562.1:0-314 GCF_012274545.1 Fukomys damarensis | reverse complement strand
CATAATAGTGAAGATGTCAGTGATGGACATCTGTGCTGACATTTCACTATCCTGTGTTTTTCAGTTATTTGGTCTATTAGGCATAATCTAAATTGTAAATGACTTTTTGAACCCCTTGTTTTGAATAAATAACAAATTATTCCCTGTTTTTTGGTCCAGAAGGTGCATAAATACTATACAATAATATTTTCTTGCTTTTAAATTATGAAGTAGCCTGTTAAAAGTTGGTCAACTCTGTCAACACCACCTATAGAATTATTATCATCAGCCACTATTGGAATTTTAGTTTCATTTCTTCTTTCAAGAGCTATCAT
>NW_022943561.1:0-203 GCF_012274545.1 Fukomys damarensis | reverse complement strand
GAGACACTTTTTTACTTCCCACAATTAATAAGTATAAGTGATGTTTGAATCTAGATCTGACTAATTCCTAGGTACTTCTTTTGCATTATATTGACACGTTTTAATATGTTATACCTGTCTTACAAATACTATTATGTATATTAATATAATAGTTGAATAAATCAATAAGCTGTGATATATCTATATGACATAATACTATTCCA
>NW_022943560.1:0-236 GCF_012274545.1 Fukomys damarensis | reverse complement strand
TATGTAACTACTTAGTGGTCCCCTGACTGGTTAGTTATTTCTGTAAATGCCTGGCACTATTCTCTCTCACAGTCTTTCTGAAAAGTCTGTTTACATATGTTGGGTCATATCTTCCATCACTCAGCTGGGCCATATTTTCACTTTTCACTGAGATCTATTCATTTTTCTTTAATAAATATTCTTCAGGTTATTAAAAAGTGGTTAATTTCCACTGCTGGTTTACAGTTCTGTCCTAA
>NW_022943559.1:0-249 GCF_012274545.1 Fukomys damarensis | reverse complement strand
TGCCAGTTATGTCATTCTCAACTGAAAAATTCCGTGTGAACCTAGAATAAAATGTAAACTTGTGTTTTTGCTTAAAGAGCCTTTCCCATCCTCTCCCTCTTTTCTCTTTCATTTTCACCTGCATTTTCCTTCCCTTTCACATTCAACCACACTTTCTATCCTTCTCTTGGACTGCAGCGTTGCCCTGCTAGTTTCTGCCACAGAGCCTTCACACGTACCCCTTTATCTCAAGTGCACCCTACTCCTAAG
>NW_022943558.1:0-1086 GCF_012274545.1 Fukomys damarensis | reverse complement strand
AAAAAAATTGCCTTGATAAAATAAATGTCTTCTTCTAATGAAAAAGTTGTTAGAACTGATGACAAGAACATCAAAGACTCAATGAATTACCATACATCTCTGCAAGGATTAATCACAAATCTTAGGCAAATATAGTAAAAGTGGGAGAAAAAGTACCATTATGTATTTTTAAAACATTAAATTACTTAATGCTCCAAGTTATAATATTCACCTGGAAAGATCCCTGCTACTAATAGCTGATAGTTCTAAATTGGATAGCATTGATTTCACCTCATTTGATTCTTCCAAAAACACTCTAAAATGTGATTAAAGCTCAGAAAGATTAAGTGATTTATTTGAGGGCACTAACTTAGAAAATGATTAAACTTGTAGAGGAAGTTGGATCCCCTAAGTGTAAATTTAATTATTTTATCCACTTATTAAATGGATGGCAAGAAGTACCAGGGGTAAATTCCATCCAATCATGATTTTTGTTTTATTTACAAATATTGTTTCATCTATTCTTTAATTCTCAGGTGAAAAGATAATCGAGCCTCCGTGACATAATCTCTCATACAAAAATGGATACTATTGAGATGGTAACATTGTATTCACTGCAATCTGACGTTTCCATAGCACTGCCTTAGCACATCTGTATCACACAGCACTTCTGTACATGGTGTCTATGTTATATGTTATATGCATAGTGTCACGGTTAAATGTTTCTCTTATTCTTTCACCTACAAACATTAATCTCATAAATGTGTATTTTAATGTTTAATGTAACATGAAATTTTCGGATGAACAATTTATCTCTTGTAAAAATATAATATACCCGTTCTACACATGGACTCTAACATATATACATTTATCTTTTTAAAATCCCATCTGTTAAAACTTGTGATACTTAAAATTGTCCAATGAGCTGGAACATATGTTTCTAGAATCTTAAACTTTCAATTAATATAGTCTCAAGGAAATAATATGCCAACATTTTCTGTTGACTTCCTTTGTGGAAGTCCTTTGTGGGTGAGCAAGCCACATGCTAGTAATTTTGTGCAGTGCCCTCAGCAGTTTCTTGTTATCATGCACATACAAAACTCACAC
>NW_022943557.1:0-482 GCF_012274545.1 Fukomys damarensis | reverse complement strand
CATAACATGGGTCATCTTTGTGCTGAAATGAACAAATCCAATTAGATAATTCTAAAGAACAAATCTTTTAGGTTCACGAATGAAAACATTCTAAGAAAAACATAAAATTTGAGATGAACTTATTAACCAGAGAAACATATAAATTATTCAATTTGTGCATGGAGTTTATCTCTATCTCAATTTTATGAATGTATGTCAGAAAACAATGAGGATGTATGCCTCTTAATGGACTATTTGGTGATATTTTAAAAGTTATTTTCAGTTATTTAGAAATAATACTTAATTGTGATTATGATTTTCAAAGGTATTTGATCTTTTAATGATCACCCTGAAATAGTTACAGATGAGGTGATCTAATGTCCAGGATAACTAATTATGTGGTGGTTTCTTTTCAACTTTCACAGCATTTTGTTCACAACACTTTAAGATTATTTATACATTCCTGTTGTGTGTATGTGTAATATGTATACGTTTGCATAAAT
>NW_022943556.1:0-219 GCF_012274545.1 Fukomys damarensis | reverse complement strand
TTTTTATTCCTGAATAGCATTCCCCTTGTATGGTTAGGGTTCTCTAGAGGAATGAAATTGATTGTAGAAGTGTATGAGGGCCGGGGATTTAGCTCAGTGATTCTGCTGCCTGCCTCACAAGCACAAGGACCTGCGTTCGATCCCCAGTACGGGGGTGTGTGGGGGGGGTGAAGCCTGCTTGGGATAAGAACTCTTGGGCCAAGGATTTAGCTTAGTGGT
>NW_022943555.1:0-283 GCF_012274545.1 Fukomys damarensis | reverse complement strand
CTGTATTCCTTTTTCTTTGTAGTTCCCTGCCTGCCAGAGATTGAAACAGTGTTGTGAGGCCCTGGTACCAGTAAATCCCTTAAGCCCTAAGAGAGTGCTAAGCATCTCTGAGTGTACACAAGCCTCAAAACTTTGTATACTTGGTGATAGGTTCAGTTGGAAATTAGAACACAAACTTCTTCTGCTTCTGCTTCTGCGGTTTAAACCGCAGTTTTTTTCCGGGAAACAGCTTCTTTCACGGATTAGCCCTTTGAAACCAAAGCGGTTACTTTCCTGAATGTGA
>NW_022943554.1:0-572 GCF_012274545.1 Fukomys damarensis | reverse complement strand
CATGGGCTTTTGATGTCTAGGAAGCAGTGAGCATATTATAGATGATCTGTAAGTCCAAGAATGCATAAAATATTGCTACAGTCATGTTTGCATAATGTTTAATCTCCATATGAGTTATTCAGAATACCTTGAATGATAATATGCAAATTAATTAAAATATGACCATTATGTTTACATTTTTATAAATATATTTCATAAACAAGTGGCCATAATATGCATACAATTTTTTAAATTATTATACAGTGCAAGTCTATATAAGGTCTTACTCAGAAGATGTCCTTTTTCTCAATAGGTTGGAAACTATTGCTTTGTACAACTGAAGTGTATATGGTAGGTTTTATATGGTTTATCTAACTGGCTAATAGCTGCAGGATGAGAATTATAAGCAACAAGTGCTCTGTATTTCAAACTTGTACTGATAATTCCATCCACCATCAATGCCAAAACTTTGCCATTCTCCATTAACTTTACCATTAATATCTAAATCCAATATTTTGCCTTATTTACATTTATAAGACCTGTTAATGAGCATACTCAAGACTCAGAGATTAAGGTATAGGAACCAAAAAAAA
>NW_022943553.1:0-214 GCF_012274545.1 Fukomys damarensis | reverse complement strand
TATTTTAGGATTCCCTATTTTTAATGTTCATACAGAGATTTCCTTAACTCAAATATCGAATAGTTTCTCTGGGTGAAAAACTATAATAGTACACAGGATCCTAATGAGATAATTAGTAAAGTGAAATAGGAAGTAAAGGGTAAAGGTGTACGGAAAGTGGGAAGGGTAGGGGAAAGGTAATAAAGGAGAGGAAAAAGATGAGAAACTGAAAAAA
>NW_022943552.1:0-483 GCF_012274545.1 Fukomys damarensis | reverse complement strand
AAAAAAGAGCTCATCCACACTGATCGGGTATGGACAGAGAAGCACATTTTACAGCAGCCATCTCATTGTCCATCTAGTTGGACTGCATTCCTGCTTCCAGACAGAAAGCAGACTGTTCTTTCTTCTAGACTATGTAAATGGTGGAGATCTGATGTTTCGTAGGCAGCAACAAAGAATACTTCCTGAAGAACATGCCAGGTTTTACTCTGCAGAAATCAGTTTAGCATTCAACTATCTCCATCAGTGAGGGATACTGTACAGAAATTTAAAACTGGACAATTTATTACTCGACTTTTAAGGGCACATTGAACTCGTTGATTACTGCATGTGTAAGCAAGGCTTAGAGCCAGGAGACATGACCAGAACTTTCTGTGGTGCTCCTAATTACCTGGCTCCAGAAATTATAAGAGGGGAAGAGTGTGGCTTCAGTGTGGACTGGTGGACTCTTGGAGTGCTGTTGTATGAGATGATGGTTGGGGAGTC
>NW_022943551.1:0-200 GCF_012274545.1 Fukomys damarensis | reverse complement strand
TCCTGTCTCATGGTAACCTACAGTGAAATGTGTGTTAGCCAGTTGTTTAATAAATACTTCTCAGGGCCTGGGATATAGCTCAGTGGCGCTATGCCTGCCTCACAAACGTGAGGTCCTGAGTCCAATCCCCAGTACCGAAACAAGCAAACAAAAAAACTCCCAGCACATGGAAATGGAGGACTGGCAATTAAACTAATAGA